>NC_041338.1:33378617-33393617 GCF_004354835.1 Perca flavescens
TTTTATTGAATTTGTGTGTTGCCATTTATAGCATTTGAAAAAACATTGATAAAAGAACGACACAAAAATGTTGGAAAAATCTTCTTAAACGTGGGGAGAAAAAAACACAAAAACATAAAAAAAGTGACAAGAAAACATTGGAAGTAGTGACAAATAAACTTGGATAAAAGTGTCGAAAAAGACGACCTAAACGTTGAAAAAAAAAAAAAACATTTTAATTTCAAATTTTGATCGAGAAAAAACCAAAAGGTGCATGGTCGAGGGGAAGACAACACTATGGTCAATATTGTTTTTTGGAAAGGAAATAGCAAAATGTCCATTTTAATAAATTGCGTAACCATCCAATCAGGCCAATTAGTTTGATACAAAACTAAAGGTTGTACATGTTTTATAGCCTGTAAGTAGAGTAGATTTCCTGAGCTCTGTACATTCATGAATTAGAAGAAAAGGGGTTCATCCATCAGGAGAGGAGATAACACCCCCCCCACCAGTGCCTCCTCTTTCCATCACAAAGACGAGTGTTGTCTCCTCATCAGCAGAGTTCAGACTTTTAATGGTCGCCTCTCTCACTGGAGAAAAATAGCCTATTTATAGACCACAGAGTGAAAGTAACATGAAGTTGGTCTTCTATAAAACAAATGTGACATTAAGGAGCCTTAATGGTGTAATATGATGAGAACGACCATCGCTCACAGCAGTAAAAAGAGTCTTACACTTAAAGTGCTTATATTATGCTTTTTGGCTTTTTCCCTTTGTTGTGTTATATATCTTTTTTGTGCATGTTATAGGTTTACAAAGTGAAAAAAGCCCCCGAAGGGACTTACCATCTCCAACAGAAACCACTGTTCACCAACTGCTCCAAACAGCTCTATTGTAGTCCAGCCTTTACTTCAGAGACCAACGTGGTCACTTTGTAACACACGTTATAATGATCGCCTAGCTGCTAGCATGGCACGCCCTCATACTCTGCTTCTGACTGGCTAGTAGTCCTTACCTAGCTACTGTCAGGGCACGCCCTCATACTCTGCTTCTGACTGGCTAGTAGTCCTTACCTAGGTACTGTCAGGGCACGCCCTCATACTCTGCTTCTGACTGGCTAGTAGTCCTTACCTAGGTACTGTCAGGGCACCCCCTCATACTCTGCTTCTGACTGGCTAGTAGTCCTTACCTAGGTACTGTCAGGGCACGCCCTCATACTCTGCTTCTGACTGGCTAGTAGTCCTTACCTAGGTACTGTCAGGGCACCCCCTCATACTCTGCTTCTGACTGGCTAGTAGTCCTTACCTAGCTACTGTCAGGGCACGCCCTCATACTCTGCTTCTGACTGGCTAGTAGTCCTTACCTAGCTACTGTCAGGGCACGCCCTCATACTCTGCTTCTGACTGGCTAGTAGTCCTTACCTAGCTACTGTCAGGGCACGCCCTCATACTCTGCTTCTGACTGGCTAGTAGTCCTTACCTAGATACTGCGCATGTGCGACTCCCAACAAAGATGGAACAGAAGTGTGATGCCTCACTCTGTAGCTAAAACAGAGAGCTCAACACACAGGGTGAAAAGAGGAGCTGCAGCAATGTGCAGTACAACAAAAATATGTGAGCATAATATGAGCACTTTAAAACTTGCAGAGATCTGAGGAGCAGTTAACCATAGTCCTCAGAAATCCAGACATCCGGCGGAAAATTAGGGACACCTGGCCGAATTTCCGGCGGCATCGGAACAATCCTGGAAATGAAACGTCGTCGATATAGACTAACTCACACGGGCCAAGCCAGTATATGATAGGATACGAACCACAGATCAATCTTGATCAGATTGTTCCACAGGTATTTCAGTGATAACTAGTTCCTTCATCTTTCTTGTAGATACGCCCACATCCAGATGCTTGATAGGGAAGTTGCACTCATGGCACTTTCTGCAACATCAACGTGACTTCTTTTTAGAGACAGAGACTGAAGAGTTGGTATTGGTTTCAACACATTGTTGGGAAGTTGTTGGGTCTTTGTAAATTATTGAGTGTGGTCTAGACCTACTCTATCTGTAAAGTGTCTTGAGATAACTATTGTTATGATTTGATGCTATAAATAAAATATAATTTAACTGAATTGAAACACAGTCATACACTGGTGGCAGAGGCCATGCAAGGTGCCACCATGTAGACCGGAGGGGCCCAAGTTCTTTTCCTTTTAAACCCAAGTGCTTAAAAAAATAAAATAAACGTTATTATACAGCTTTAATGTTGGTAATAATGGTGTTATAGCAGTACAGTATGAACTCTCCCTCTTGTGAACTACCTCTCTGCAAGTTGATTATTAAAGAAATGAAGTGAAACCAATGGAAGGAAACCTCTCCAATCTTTAAATGGATAGATGATTTGGAAAATGTTGGGAAATAAAACAGGACTGGTTTTAAAATGTGCAAAATTCTAATAAAACAATGTCCTTAAATGTGGTATTTTTAAAGTTTAGTTCGACCCATTCACGCTTCATTTCAATTTTCTTCACACTAGGCTACACAAATTTCAGTCAAAACACACACACTGGATGGAAACAGGTGTCCCCTCCTTTGTGTCTCTTTGTTGTGAATGAGACCTACCCCCACCCCAACCTCCACAAGCACCCACTGCACCCCACCCTCCCACCCGTCAGAATAAGCAGACAGTGATGTGTGACTCCCATAAATATTAAATGAATGAATATATTTTAAAGCAGCCAATCGTTAAAATCTGCTTTCCTTAACCAATTTGAGTGATTTGTGTGTGTGTGTGTGTGTGTGTGTGTGTGTGTGTGTGTGTGTGTGACAGCCGGGGAGGCGGCAAGGAGGCGTGGCTCAAGACATTTCTCACCAGGCCGACCTTTGACCTCTTAACTCGTCTCAATATGTTTTTTTCACATTGAGTTGTTAGCATGTTTAGCGTTGCAGCGTTCAGGCCGGTCGTTGGTTATTAGAGCGTCTTGTGTTTAAAAGACAAACTGCTGAAATAAATCAGGATGACCTATAGACACACATTCATCCTTGTTATTGTGGAGCGTCTGGTCAGAAGGCTGGTCCACATGCAGGTTAGCAAGCTGCTAACTAGTGTAGCTTACGTATCATTCTAAACAGTAAATTCTCCCATTGCTCACTTTGTAGCTTCTAATTTTCTGAAAAAGAACTCGGTTTGAAACAGTGTTTTGAAACGTTGGAGGAGTATTTTTCTCCTTGATGATGCTAGGCTAGCAGTTTCCCACTGCTTCCAGTCTTTGTGCTAAGCTAGGCCCTTATTCTCGAAAGACTTATCCTTGATCTACTGCTGCTCGGATTTTCTATGTCACTTTGGACAAATTTACAAATTAACAAGGGTGTCGGACAGGGGTTGGAAAGGGGACTGAATACCCAGAAAAAACCCAAAAATATGCTAGAATGAATAGCTGTGGATGTGGGGAGGGGCCCATAGAGAATGCCTTTTAGCGCCCAGAATTTGGTGCAACGCCCCTGCAAATAAATAAATGCAAATGTAAACACATTCTGAACCTAATTGTGTATCTTCTCAACTGACTAACGTCTTCTCACATGAAGGATCCGGCCCTATGTTCCTAGGGTCCTATGTTCTCTATATGCTCACTTGGTCCTACATAGAGTTTCATATTAAGTCGTCTACACATGATAGGCGGCAAAACAGCTTTGCGCTGGCATGTTCCGTTGATTTCCTATGGGGAGAGTGGTGCCGCCCAACTAGGCATTTACATTGTACCATTCCAGAGCTACATCTTCTCAAAATTGTATCCGTTGCTCTTCCTCTGTTTACACCAATAATGAATTATTATTAGATGAGGAGCCTACGATCAAAATGATGAAGTTACTGTTTAATGCAGGACTCTTTTTCCATGTTTTGGTCACTTTTGAGATTTTGGTCTATTTTGCTTCCATATCTTCTTTTACTCTAATAGAAATCTAACTTCCAAAATACACATTTAGATGGTATTTGTTTTAGGCTGCACCTGTAGATTTCTTCTAAATTAATCTACATATTTAAACCTAACATTTAAGGGGGAAAGACTCTCAACTCAAACTGGGAAAGTTCTGGTGCTGATATGTTTTAGTTATTTACAGGTAGTTTATCCTGTTCACCTATCTAAGTGACCAATAAGAAATGTACAGCAAGTAATGACTGACAATCAGAATGCCATCAGTCTGATGAATGAGTTTTTAATTTTAATCTCAAATCCCAACGGAGGAAGTTAACAGGTTATGGGGATAACTGAGAGAATAATATGTGGAGTTACGGTGTTAAAAGACCTTAAAATTCCAGATAGGATTTCCTAAACATATGCGTGTTCGTTCCTTAGAGAAAGCAGAGGTGGCAAATGAATGACAAGAACCAGAAGAACCCGGTAGGCCTACACTTGACATGTTCATGTTTTGGCTCTGTATAAAGTCAGAGGGGCATCAAGGGACAGATGGATGACAACCAGCCGACGACACTTTGTTGTTGTGCGCTCAGTTGGGTAACTGCCACACCCCCACCCCACCTCGCCATTCTCTACAGAGGTCAAAGGTCAGAGGGCACACAGGGTCGTCAGGGGAGACATGAGACTGACAGTGGTTTCAGTTCAATCATCATCATTTATTCATTTATTCATACATAAATCATCTGTTTGGATGTATTTTACTCATTTGTTTTCTGTAATTAATGGTGTTAAACCTTAGATTAAACATTGAATATTTTTATCTATTCATTTTGTCAGCAGAAAAATAAATAAAATATTGTCTTTTTTATTTTATGCCTTCTTCTATATTGTCCAAACCTGCCGCCTGCATTATCCATAGCTGCTGACTATCATGGGCTATCATGGACAAAACAAAGATTACATTTAATTTTCAAATTCAAATGTAATCCTCTTGGCAATTGGTTTGAGTAGCCTCGTTATATTTCAGTGTTCCAGTTGTTCCTCACTTTCATTTTCATTGCTATACAGACCTAACAACAGTGCTGCTGCCATTTTTTGGCAGTTATTTTGAATTTAGGACAGGTCTATGCCATCCTGAATTAAGATTACTAAATTGGGAAATACCTAAATCAGGACGGTTCTGTAATAGTTAAATTTCGATCTTAAGATGAAAAAAAACTTTTCTCAAATACCAAAAATCCTAAACGTCATACTAAACTGAGATAAGATAGGAAGTTTCTGTAATGAGGTTATGTGCTCAATAATAAATACAAAAAATAATGAGTCCCCTTGTGCCTACATTACATATGATGCAATTCAATCGCTGGCTTGGTGGGAGGTTTCCGGTGTTGCACCGAAAGCTATGACCCATCAGAAACTGTGACCGCAGAGGGCGCTGCTGCACATCGTCTGCCCGTGCGTGGTAGACAGTGGAGGGTGAAGAAGAGCGTCTACGCAAACGGCGTAAACATTAATACATTACATCCACGGGTGCAAGCTGTATGATAATTAGCAGTTAGCAATTAACCACCTCTGGCATAGTAACTGCTAAGACAAGTATTTAGTGCCATTTTGTTCGGGTTTGTTTAAGTTTAGTCTCTATCTAGTCAGTAGTGTTGGAGTAGTAGAGCCTGTAGCTGCTCCTGCTGCCCCTCTCTGCTTCCAGCTGCTGCCCCCGGTAGCCCTGAGTTCTCCGGGGTGAGAAGAGGAGCGAGTGTGTTCTCCTCCTCAGCCGGGACAGAGCCTCTCCACGGCCAAGATCTCGTACACGCCTCCCCGTGGCACACACGGTAACTGGTCCCTCGTGGCTCCAGGCTAAGTTGTACGGGATCTCGGAGCAGCAGTGGGCCCCAGAGACGAGGCATGCAGGCCCATCGGTGAGTGGAAACACCCTGATGCCCGTCAACCACTGTCCCAGCTATGGGTAAATAGTCCCAGTTATGGGTAAATAGCCCCAGCTATGGGTAAATAGCCCCAGCTATGGGTAAATAGCCCCATCTATGGGTAAATAGCCCGAGCTATGGGTAAATAGTCCCAGCTATGGGTAAATAGACCCAGTTATGGGTAAATAGTCCCAGTTATGGGTAAATAGCCCCATCTATGGGCAAATAGTCCCAGCTATGGGTAAATAGACCCAGCTATGGGTAAATAGTCCCAGTTATGGGTAAGTAGTCCCAGTTATGGGTAAATAGCCCCAGTTATGGGTGAATAGCCCCAGTTATGGGTAAATAGCCCCATCTATGGATAAATAGCCCCATCTATGGGTAAATAGTCCCAGCTATGGGTAAATAGACCCAGTTATGGGTAAATAGTCCCATTTATGAGTAAATAGCCCCATCTATGGGTAAATAGTCCCAGCTATGGGTAAATAGACCCAGCTATGGGTAAATAGTCCCAGTTATGGGTAAATAGTCCCAGTTATGGGTAAATAGCCCCAGTTATGGGTAAATAGTACCAGTTATGGGTAAATAGCCCTAGCTATGGGTAAATAGCTCCAGCTATTAGCTACTAGCTGTATCTGAAGTCTCTTTTATATAGACCTTAGTGGTCCCCTAATACTGTATCTGAAGTCTCTTTTATAAATCACCATGGTTACTACACATTGATCGCCTGGCGTTTAATCGCGGAGCGTTGTCCTTCACATGAGGAGAGAGACCGGGCAGATCCCCGCGACTACGCAGGTTAAGTGCCGCTCCACTGGCTCCCGGTCCAGTTCCGAATCCAATTCAAAGTCCTCCTGTTTACATTCAAGGCCGTCCACAACCTTGTCCCCCCCATATTTGTCTGATCTCCTCCAGCGTCTCACTCCCTCAGATCCTCTTCCTCCATACACCTGTCTGTCCCCTCCGCCCGTCTCACCACCACGGGGAGCAGAGCATTCAGCCGCTCTGCTCCCCGTCTCTGGAACTCATTACCACCCCAACTCAGAAACATCGATTCATTCCCCCCCCCATTTCAAACTGAAACTCAAAACACATCTGTTTAAAACGGCCTATTCCACTTGATGTCAACTGCTCTGCCTCTGTTGTTGTTGTTAGTGTTGTTTTATTCTTCATCTTTATTTGTTGCTGCTTTTAAATGTCTTATGTATCCCTGTACGGTGTCCTTGAGGTTCGAAAAAGTTGCCGTTATATAAAATGTATTATTATTATTATTATTATTGTTATTATTATTATTATTAAAAGCCCTTTATACCCAATATGGGGAAATTCAGCAGCGACGGATAGGAATAGCTTCCTTTACGACAACTTTTAACATGTGCCTGATAAACATGAGAAACGGCTTTTCAAATCCAACTTAAAAAGTATTGGATAGTTTGAATAAAAGTAAAAGAAAAATGTTTTATTGTTGTAAATGCACATCTAATAATCAAATAATAGGTAGTTGCTGAGAGCACATGGTTATTGGAGTTAGAGAAAATGGCATCCCAAAATGGCGCATGCTTGTGTGTACTGCTCTTGTGCAAAGACAACCCTCTTTTTCCTTTCCATATTTCATAAAGTGTTCTTTCTTTGCCATATTTTAGGAATCATCAGAAATCATTACATTCATACTGTATGTTCAAACATAAACAACCTGGTATCCCATAGCAACAATAGAATCAAAGATAGCACGGAATAGAATCGATAACCATTTGGGTTGAAAACATAAGAATACATGTTGTTGTTGTTGTCATAACGACCCTTGTAATGTTGTTGAGAATCTATGGATACTGGAACCCATTTCTGACACAAATTCACTCAGACAAGCAGCAGTTTGTATCAGAGAGAGAGAGATTTGACTGTGACAATCCGAAGGTGCTACAGGAGAAAAGACAACTGGTCCAGCAGAGTACAACGTTGGACAAGATGGAATTCAACCCCAGAGAGATTGAACCGCAGATGAATTTCTATCTGAGTTCACTTGAAGAACAAGTTCGGTGTGAGCTGAAGGACAGCGAGGCGAGGCTCACCCCGAGTCAATCTGAGGGAAGAGTTCACCTGATCGTCAGAGAGGACTTGCTGGCCGATGTCCTCGATCAGCTCCAACAGCAGAGAGAGGGCGGCAGTTGGAGGCGTGAGAAAGAGCTGATGCTGAGGGAGGTGAGTGACTTAAAAGTTCAGCTGGCTGAACGTGTCCCCCCCCAGGGAATCAGAGTTTCTGAAATCCCAGCTGGGGAAAATCAGCAACAGACTCAGAAAAGCCCAGAAAGATCTGGAACTTCAGTACTTCATTAGTGAAGACCTGAAGGTGGAATTGGAGAAGACGAAGGGAGAGAAGGAGGTCCTTAACGCTAACGTGGAGACCCTGAAGACAGAACTTGGAAAAGAGAGACAGATGCTCATGGTTGGTAAGACCACCAACGTGATGTTGGAGAGCAATCTGGAGAGTGAGAGGGCTCTAGCTCAGGAGCTGAAGGACAATCTGAGCAAGATGGAGGAAGCTCTCCAAAAAAAAAAAGGGAGGCGACAAAGGAGGTACTGGAAAGATCCCAGGCTTCCCACAGAGCCCAGCTGGATGAGGCTCTGCAGAGAGCCTCATCCCAGCTGGGAAAAATCTCCAACAGGCTGCGAAAAGCCCTGAAAGACCTCGACCTTCAGTACTTCATGACTGAAGACCTGAGGGTCGACTTGGAGAAGACGAAGGGAGAGAAGGAGGCACTTCAAATTAATGTGGAGACTCTGAAGACGGAACTTCGTCAGGAAAGACAGATGCTCATGGTAAGTAAGACCAACGTGGAGTTAGAGTTGGAGAGCTATCTGGTGATGGAGAGGGCTGGAGCTCACAAGCTGAAGGAGAAACTGAGCGAGATGGAGGAAGCTCTCCAAAAGCAGGACGAGGGAAAGACAATTCTGGAAAGATCCCAGGCTTCCCTTAGAGCCCAGCTGGAGATGCAGGACAAAGACAGCAAGGACCTCATGGCTGCTCTGAAGGAGGCTGAGCAGCAGCTGGAGAGTCAGCTCCAGGAGTGGAAGGAGGACAAGTCATCCCTCCTTCAGGCCTCAGAGAGACTGAAGCTGAGTCAACAGGAAAAGGAGCAGGAGTGGGAGAGGACGGAGGGCACCCTGAGGTCCCAGCTGGAAGATCTGGAGAGCCAGATCATGGAAAAGCCAAAGAAGAAGAAGAGGAAGTGGTACAAAAGGCTTCTCCCTGGCAGAGGATAAGTAAATGCATTTTTGCTTGTACTCTGTCTGTCTGTCTGTCTTTCTTTCTGTCTGTCTGTCTGTCTGTCTGTCTGTCTGTGTGGGTCTGTGTTTGTGTATCTGTGTGTGTCTGTGTCTGTGTGTGTGTGTGTGTTTGTGTGTGTGTGTGAGAGACAGTCCGTGTGTGTGCGTGTGTGTGTGTGTGTGTGTGTGTGAGAGAGTCTGTGTGTGTCTGTGGGTCTGTGTGTGTGTGTGTGTGTGTGTGTGTGTGTGTGTGTGTGAGTCCGTGTGTGTCTGTGGGTCTGTGTGTCTGTGTGTGTGTGTGTGTGTGTGTGTGTGTGTGTGTGTGAGAGAGTCCGTGTGTGTCTGTGGGTCTGTGTGTGTGGTCTGTGTGGGTCTGTGTGTGTGTGTGTGTCTGTGTGTGTGTGTGTGTGTGTGTGTCTGTCAGTGTCTGTGTGTGTGTGTGTGTGTGTGTCTGTCGGTGTGTGTCTGTGTGTGTCTGTCGGTGTCTGTCTGTGTGTCTGTCTGTGTGTGTGTGTGTGTGTGTGTGTGTGTGTGTGTGTGTGTGTGTGTGTACAGGGTGTGTGATGCGTCAGGTCAGTAGTGTTGGAGTAGTAGAGCCTGTAGCTGCTCCTGCTGCCCCTCTCTGCTTCCAGCTGCTGCCCCCGGTAGCCCTGAGTTCTCCGGGGTGAGAAGAGGAGCGAGTGTGTTCTCCTCCTCAGCCGGGACAGAGCCTCTCCACGGCCAAGATCTCGTTCCCGCTGCACGCCTCCCCGCTGCACACACGGTAACTGGTCCCTCGTGGCTCCAGGCTAAGTTGTACGGGATCTCGGAGCAGCAGTGGGCCCCAGAGACGAGGCATGCAGGCCCATCGGTGAGTGGAAACACCCTGATGCCCGTCAACCACTGTCCCAGCTATGGGTAAATAGTCCCAGTTATGGGTAAATAGTCCCAGTTATGGGTAAATAGCCCCAGCTATGGGTAAATAGCCCCAGTTATGGGTGAATAGTCCCAGTTATGGGTAAATAGCCCCAGCTATGGGTAAATAGCCCCAGTTATGGGTGAATAGCTCCAGTTATGGGTAAATAGTCCCAGTTATGGGTAAATAGCCCCAGCTATGGGTAAATAGCCCCAGTTATGGGTGAATAGCTCCAGTTATGGGTAAATAGCCCCAGTTATGGGTGAATAGCTCCAGTTATGGGTAAATAGCCCCAGTTATGGGTAAATAGCCCCAGCTATGGGTAAATAGTCCCAGTTATGGGTAAATAGCCCCAGCTATGGGTAAATAGCCCCAGCTATGGGTAAATAGTCCCAGTTATGGGTAAATAGCCCCAGCTATGGGTGAATAGCCCCAGCTATGGGTGAATAACCCCAGTTATGGGTGAATAGCCCCAGTTATGGGTGAATAGCCCCAGTTATGGGTAAATAGTCCCAGCTATGGGTAAATAGCTCCAGGTATGGGTAAATAGCCCCAGTTATGGGTGAATAGCCCCAGTTATGGGTAAATAGCCCCAGTTATGGGTAAATAGCCCCAGTTATGGGTGAATAGCCCCAGTTATGGGTAAATAGCCCCAGTTATGGGTAAATAGCCCCAGCTATGGGTAAATAGCCCCAGCTATGGGTAAATAGTGAAGACCACAACGGCTGGGACGGCGGAAGAAGACAACCCCAGAGCCACGTGGGTTAACTCGGGGGGTACAGTGGCTAGGGGGGCAAACCCCGAAGACAAACCTGCACCTGGGGACAGGCACAGGCGGAGTCCAACTGCCCGGACCACCAGCAGCCCCCCCGCAACTCCTGCCAGACGAAGGTCGTCACGGGTTCCCTTATGCCACTGGAGGTCCCTCTGGTAGGAGTGCAGATGGTGGGAGTGAGGTCTGCCCACCCACACCATCACCTTAACCCTCACCTTAACCATCACCTTAACCCTCACCTTAACCCTCACCTTAACCCTCACCTTAACCATCACCTTAACCCTCACCTTAACCCTCACCTTAACCCTCACCTTAACCCTCACCTTAACCCTTCACCTTAACCCTCACCTTAACCCTCACCTTAACCCTCACCTTAACCCTCACCTTAACCCTCACCTTAACCCTTCACCTTAACCCTCACCTTAACCCTCACCTTAACCCTCACCTTAACCCTCACCTTAACCCTTCACCTTAACCCTCACCTTAACCCTCACCTTAACCCTCACCTTAACCCTCACCTATGCTCAAGAGAAATGTCTTCTATCTGTTAAAGCCTTTCATTTGAACCAGAAGACACATGCTTTTACACAAAGTACAGCTGATAGTTAAAGGCCGTAAATACATCACAGTATATTAGTTTTTTCCACAGTTTGATTTCACTAATGGAGCTCAGCGTAAATTCTTCCAGGAAGACTTCTAAACTTAATCACATTTCTCTCTCTTCCAAACTGATCAGCTGTTAGAGGCGTTCACTTATATCTAACCAGTCAGAAGCGGCCATGAATTTCACGAGCCAATCACAGCATGACATCCCTGTTTTAAACCTGTCTCTCTCTGCTTTTTCAGGCTAAGAGTACAACCCTCCTCCTCCCCTTGCTCCACCGGTCTTCATCATGCCCGGCTCCTGGTTCTACCTCCGGCAAGACTGCCCTCGGCTCCTCGGTTTGGTCTTTGGGTCATCACACCACCATCAGTGTCCAGACTCCATCGGGGGATCAGTTTCCGGCTTTCTAACTCCCTAAATATATATCATTTCATAATGATCGAGTCTAATCTCGAAAGACTGCAATCGTACAATAAATCTTGCATATCTGCAACAAAGTCTCTCCTGATTGAAATACATCTGACAAGTGCTGTTGGAAACAGAACCTGTCACAGGGCTAAAACTCAGGTTTTCACATGTACACACTTATTTTTGGTTAATTTGACTTATTTTGGTTCACTTGTGCCAATATACAGCTGGACTCCCACCACATTTTTAAAGGTCCCATGGTGCTCTTTGGATGCTTTTATATAGGCCTTAGTGGTCCCCTAATACTGTATCTGAAGTCTCTTTTATAGACCTTAGTGGTCCCCTAATACTGTATCTGAAGTCTCTTTTATATAGACCTTAGTGGTCCCCTAATACTGTATCTGAAGTCTCTTTTATATAGACCTTAGTGGTCCCCTAATACTGTATCTGAAGTCTCTTTTATAAATCTCCATGGTTACTACACATTGATCGCCTGGCGTTTAATCGCGGAGCGTTGTCCTTCACATGAGGAGAGAGACCGGGCAGATCCCCGCGACTACGCAGGTTAAGTGCCGCTCCACTGGCTCCCGGTCCAGTTCCGAATCCAATTCAAAGTCCTCCTGTTTACATTCAAGGCCGTCCACAACCTTGTCCCCCCCATATTTGTCTGATCTCCTCCAGCGTCTCACTCCCTCAGATCCTCTTCCTCCATACACCTGTCTGTCCCCTCCGCCCGTCTCACCACCACGGGGAGCAGAGCATTCAGCCGCTCTGCTCCCCGTCTCTGGAACTCATTACCACCCCAACTCAGAAACATCGATTCATTCCCCCCCCATTTCAAACTGAAACTCAAAACACATCTGTTTAAAACGGCCTATTCCAATTGATGTCAACTGCTCTGCCTCTGTTGTTGTTGTTAGTGTTGTTTTATTCTTCATCTTTATTTGTTGCTGCTTTTAAATGTCTTATGTATCCCTGTACGGTGTCCTTGAGGTTCGAGAAAGGCGCCGTTATATAAAATGTATTATTATTATTATTATTCTTCTTCTTCTTCTTCTTCTTCTTCTTCTTCTTCTTCTTATTATTATTATTATTATTATTATTATTATTATTAAAAGCCCTTTATACCCAATATGGGGAAATTCAGCAGCGACGGATAGGAATAGCTTCCTTTACGACAACTTTTAACATGTGCCTGATAAACATGAGAAACGGCTTTTCAAATCCAACTTAAAAAGTATTGGATAGTTTGAATAAAAGTAAAAGAAAAATGTTTTATTGTTGTAAATGCACATCTAATAATCAAATAATAGGTAGTTTCTGAGAGCACATGGTTATTGGAGTTAGAGAAAATGGCATCCCAAAATGGCGCATGCTTGTGTGTACTGCTCTTGTGCAAAGACAACCCTCTTTTTCCTTTCCATATTTCATGAAGTGTTCTTTCTTTGCCATATTTTAGGAATCATCAGAAATCATTACATTCATACTGTATGTTCAAACATAAACAACCTGGTATCCCATAGCAACAATAGAATCAAAGATAGCTCGGAATAGAATCGATAACCATTTGGGTTGAAAACATAAGAATACATGTTGTTGTTGTTGTCATAACGACCCTTGTAATGTTGTTGAGAATCTATGGATACTGGAACCCATTTCTGACACAAATTCACTCAGACAAGCAGCAGTTTGTATCAGAGAGAGATTTGACTGTGACAATCCGAAGGTGCTACAGGAGAAAAGACAACTGGTCCAGCAGAGTACAACGTTGGACAAGATGGAATTCAACCCCAGAGAGATTGAACCGCAGATGAATTTCTATCTGAGTTCACTTGAAGAACAAGTTCGGTGTGAGCTGAAGGACAGCGAGGCGAGGCTCACCCCGAGTCAATCTGAGGGAAGAGTTCACCTGATCGTCAGAGAGGACTTGCTGGCCGATGTCCTCGATCAGCTCCAACAGCAGAGAGAGGGCGGCAGTTGGAGGCGTGAGAAAGAGCTGATGCTGAGGGAGGTGAGTGACTTAAAAGTTCAGCTGGCTGAACGTGTCCCCTCCCCCCCCAGGGAATCAGAGTTTCTGAAATCCCAGCTGGGGAAAATCAGCAACAGACTCAGAAAAGCCCAGAAAGATCTGGAACTTCAGTACTTCATCAGTGAAGACCTGAAGGTGGAATTGGAGAAGACGAAGGGAGAGAAGGAGGTCCTTAACGCTAACGTGGAGACCCTGAAGACAGAACTTGGAAAAGAGAGACAGATGCTCGCGGTTGTTAAGACCACCAACGTGATGTTGGAGAGCAATCTGGAGAGTGAGAGGGCTCTAGCTCAGGAGCTGAAGGACAATCTGAGCAAGATGGAGGAAGCTCTCCAAAAAAAAGAGGAGGCGACAAAGGAGGTACTGGAAAGATCCCAGGCTTCCCACAGAGCCCAGCTGGATGAGGCTCTGCAGAGAGCCTCATCCCAGCTGGGAAAAATCTCCAACAGGCTGCGAAAAGCCCTGAAAGACCTCGACCTTCAGTACTTCATGACTGAAGACCTGAGGGTCGACTTGGAGAAGACGAAGGGAGAGAAGGAGGCACTTCAAATTAATGTGGAGACTCTGAAGACGGAACTTCGTCAGGAAAGACAGATGCTCGCGGTAAGTAAGACCAACGTGGAGTTAGAGTTGGAGAGCTATCTGGTGATGGAGAGGGCTGGAGCTCACAAGCTGAAGGAGAAACTGAGCGAGATGGAGGAAGCTCTCCAAAAGCAGGACGAGGGAAAGACAATTCTGGAAAGATCCCAGGCTTCCCTTAGAGCCCAGCTGGAGATGCAGGACAAAGACAGCAAGGACCTCATGGCTGCTCTGAAGGAGGCTGAGCAGCAGCTGGAGAGTCAGCTCCAGGAGTGGAAGGAGGACAAGTCATCCCTCCTTCAGGCCTCAGAGAGACTGAAGCTGAGCCAACAGGAAAAGGAGCAGGAGTGGGAGAGGACGGAGGGCACCCTGAGGTCCCAGCTGGAAGATCTGGAGAGCCAGATCATGGAAAAGCCAAAGAAGAAGAAGAGGAAGTGGTACAAAAGGCTTCTCCCTGGCAGAGGATAAGTAAATGCATTTTTGCTTGTACTCTGTCTGTCTGTCTGTCTTTCTTTCTGTCTGTCTGTCTGTCTGTCTGTGTGGGTCTGTGTTTGTGTATCTGTGTGTGTCTGTGTCTGTGTGTGTGTGTGTGTTGTGTGTGTGTGTGAGAGAGTCCGTCTGTGTGTGTGTGTGTGTG
>NC_041338.1:33396117-33466117 GCF_004354835.1 Perca flavescens
TCACATTTCTCTCTCTTCCAAACTGATCAGCTGTTAGAGGCGTTCACTTATATCTAACCAGTCAGAAGCGGCCATGAATTTCACGAGCCAATCACAGCATGACATCCCTGTTTTAAACCTGTCTCTCTCTGCTTTTTCAGGCTAAGAGTACAACCCTCCTCCTCCCCTTGCTCCACCGGGTCTTCATCATGCCCGGCTCCTGGTTCTACCTCCGGCAAGACTGCCCTCGGCTCCTCGGTTTGGTCTTTGGGTCATCACACCACCATCAGTGTCCAGACTCCATCGGGGGATCAGTTTCCGGCTTTCTAACTCCCTAAATATATATCATTTCATAATGATCGAGTCTAATCTCGAAAGACTGCAATCGTACAATAAATCTTGCATATCTGCAACAAAGTCTCTCCTGATTGAAATACATCTGACAAGTGCTGTTGGAAACAGAACCTGTCACAGGGCTAAAACTCAGGTTTTCACATGTACACACTTATTTTTGGTTAATTTGACTTATTTTGGTTCACTTGTGCCAATATACAGCTGGACTCCCACCACATTTTTAAAGGTCCCATGGTGCTCTTTGGATGCTTTTATATAGGCCTTAGTGGTCCCCTAATACTGTATCTGAAGTCTCTTTTATAGACCTTAGTGGTCCCCTAATACTGTATCTGAAGTCTCTTTTATATAGACCTTAGTGGTCCCCTAATACTGTATCTGAAGTCTCTTTTATATAGACCTTAGTGGTCCCCTAATACTGTATCTGAAGTCTCTTTTATATAGACCTTAGTGGTCCCCTAATACTGTATCTGAAGTCTCTTTTATAAATCACCATGGTTACTACACATTGATCGCCTGGCGTTTAATCGCGGAGCGTTGTCCTTCACATGAGGAGAGAGACCGGGCAGATCCCCGCAACTACGCAGGTTAAGTGCCGCTCCACTGGCTCCCGGTCCAGTTCCGAATCCAATTCAAAGTCCTCCTGTTTACATTCAAGGCCGTCCACAACCTTGTCCCCCCATATTTGTCTGATCTCCTCCAGCGTCTCACTCCCTCAGATCCTCTTCCTCCATACACCTGTCTGTCCCCTCCGCCCGTCTCACCACCACGGGGAGCAGAGCATTCAGCCGCTCTGCTCCCCGTCTCTGGAACTCATTACCACCCCAACTCAGAAACACCGATTCATTCCCCCCCCATTTCAAACTGAAACTCAAAACACATCTGTTTAAAACGGCCTATTCCAATTGATGTCAACTGCTCTGCCTCTGTTGTTGTTGTTAGTGTTGTTTTATTCTTCATCTTTATTTGTTGCTGCTTTTAAATGTCTTATGTATCCCTGTACGGTGTCCTTGAGGTTCGAGAAAGGCGCCGTTATATAAAATGTATTATTATTATTATTATTCTTCTTCTTCTTCTTCTTCTTCTTCTTCTTATTATTATTATTATTATTATTATTATTATTATAATTATTATTATTAAAAGCCCTTTATACCCAATATGGGGAAATTCAGCAGCGACGGATAGGAATAGCTTCCTTTACGACAACTTTTAACATGTGCCTGATAAACATGAGAAACGGCTTTTCAAATCCAACTTAAAAAGTATTGGATAGTTTGAATAAAAGTAAAAGAAAAATGTTTTATTGTTGTAAATGCACATCTAATAATCAAATAATAGGTAGTTGCTGAGAGCACATGGTTATTGGAGTTAGAGAAAATGGCATCCCAAAATGGCGCATGCTTGTGTGTACTGCTCTTGTGCAAAGACAACCCTCTTTTTCCTTTCCATATTTCATGAAGTGTTCTTTCTTTGCCATATTTTAGGAATCATCAGAAATCATTACATTCATACTGTATGTTCAAACATAAACAACCTGGTATCCCATAGCAACAATAGAATCAAAGATAGCTCGGAATAGAATCGATAACCATTTGGGTTGAAAACATAAGAATACATGTTGTTGTTGTTGTCATAACGACCCTTGTAATGTTGTTGAGAATCTATGGATACTGGAACCCATTTCTGACACAAATTCACTCAGACAAGCAGCAGTTTGTATCAGAGAGAGATTTGACTGTGACAATCCGAAGGTGCTACAGGAGAAAAGACAACTGGTCCAGCAGAGTACAACGTTGGACAAGATGGAATTCAACCCCAGAGAGATTGAACCGCAGATGAATTTCTATCTGAGTTCACTTGAAGAACAAGTTCGGTGTGAGCTGAAGGACAGCGAGGCGAGGCTCACCCCGAGTCAATCTGAGGGAAGAGTTCACCTGATCGTCAGAGAGGACTTGCTGGCCGATGTCCTCGATCAGCTCCAACAGCAGAGAGAGGGCGGCAGTTGGAGGCGTGAGAAAGAGCTGATGCTGAGGGAGGTGAGTGACTTAAAAGTTCAGCTGGCTGAACGTGTCCCCTCCCCCCCCAGGGAATCAGAGTTTCTGAAATCCCAGCTGGGGAAAATCAGCAACAGACTCAGAAAAGCCCAGAAAGATCTGGAACTTCAGTACTTCATTAGTGAAGACCTGAAGGTGGAATTGGAGAAGACGAAGGGAGAGAAGGAGGTCCTTAACGCTAACGTGGAGACCCTGAAGACAGAACTTGGAAAAGAGAGACAGATGCTCGCGGTTGGTAAGACCACCAACGTGATGTTGGAGAGCAATCTGGAGAGTGAGAGGGCTCTAGCTCAGGAGCTGAAGGACAATCTGAGCAAGATGGAGGAAGCTCTCCAAAAAAAAAAGGAGGCGACAAAGGAGGTACTGGAAAGATCCCAGGCTTCCCACAGAGCCCAGCTGGATGAGGCTCTGCAGAGAGCCTCATCCCAGCTGGGAAAAATCTCCAACAGGCTGCGAAAAGCCCTGAAAGACCTCGACCTTCAGTACTTCATGACTGAAGACCTGAGGGTCGACTTGGAGAAGACGAAGGGAGAGAAGGAGGCACTTCAAATTAATGTGGAGACTCTGAAGACGGAACTTCGTCAGGAAAGACAGATGCTCGCGGTAAGTAAGACCAACGTGGAGTTAGAGTTGGAGAGCTATCTGGTGATGGAGAGGGCTGGAGCTCACAAGCTGAAGGAGAAACTGAGCGAGATGGAGGAAGCTCTCCAAAAGCAGGACGAGGGAAAGACAATTCTGGAAAGATCCCAGGCTTCCCTTAGAGCCCAGCTGGAGATGCAGGACAAAGACAGCAAGGACCTCATGGCTGCTCTGAAGGAGGCTGAGCAGCAGCTGGAGAGTCAGCTCCAGGAGTGGAAGGAGGACAAGTCATCCCTCCTTCAGGCCTCAGAGAGACTGAAGCTGAGTCAACAGGAAAAGGAGCAGGAGTGGGAGAGGACGGAGGGCACCCTGAGGTCCCAGCTGGAAGATCTGGAGAGCCAGATCATGGAAAAGCCAAAGAAGAAGAAGAGGAAGTGGTACAAAAGGCTTCTCCCTGGCAGAGGATAAGTAAATGCATTTTTGCTTGTACTCTGTCTGTCTGTCTGTCTTTCTTTCTGTCTGTCTGTCTGTCTGTCTGTGTGGGTCTGTGTTTGTGTATCTGTGTGTGTCTGGGTCTGTGTGTGTGTGTGTGTGTGTGTGTGTGTGTGTGTGAGACAGTCCGTGTGTGTGTGTGTGTGTGTGTGTGTGTGTGTGTGTGAGAGTCTGTGTGTGTCTGTGGGTCTGTGTGTCTGTGTGTGTGTGTGTGTGTGTGTGTGTGTGTGTGTGTGAGAGTCCGTGTGTGTCTGTGGGTCTGTGTGTGTGTGTGTGTGTGTGTGTGTGTGTGTGTGTGTGTGTGTGAGAGTCCGTGTGTGTCTGTGGGTCTGTGTGTGTGTGGGTCTGTGTGGGTCTGTGTGTGTGTGTGTGTGTCTGTTTGTGTGTGTGTGTGTGTGTGTGTGTGTGTGTGTGTGTCTGTCTGTGTCTGTCTGTGTGTGTGTCTGTCTGTCTGTCTGTGTCTGTCTGTGTGTCTGTCTGTGTGTGTGTGTGTGTGTGTGTGTGTGTGTGTGTGTGTGTGTGTGTGTGTACAGGGTGTGTGATGCGTCAGGTCAGTAGTGTTGGAGTAGTAGAGCCTGTAGCTGCTCCTGCTGCCCCTCTCTGCTTCCAGCTGCTGCCCCCGGTAGCCCTGAGTTCTCCGGGGTGAGAAGAGGAGCGAGTGTGTTCTCCTCCTCAGCCGGGACAGAGCCTCTCCACGGCCAAGATCTCGTACACGCCTCCCCGCGGCACACACGGTAACTGGTCCCTCGTGGCTCCAGGCTAAGTTGTACGGGATCTCGGAGCAGCAGTGGGCCCCAGAGACGAGGCATGCAGGCCCATCGGTGAGTGGAAACACCCTGATGCCCGTCAACCACTGTCCCAGCTATGGGTAAATAGTCCCAGTTATGGGTAAATAGCCCCAGCTATGGGTAAATAGCCCCAGTTATGGGTGAATAGTCCCAGTTATGGGTAAATAGCCCCAGCTATGGGTAAATAGCCCCAGTTATGGGTGAATAGCTCCAGTTATGGGTAAATAGTCCCAGTTATGGGTAAATAGCCCCAGCTATGGGTAAATAGCCCCAGTTATGGGTGAATAGCTCCAGTTATGGGTAAATAGCCCCAGTTATGGGTGAATAGCTCCAGTTATGGGTAAATAGCCCCAGTTATGGGTAAATAGCCCCAGCTATGGGTAAATAGTCCCAGTTATGGGTAAATAGCCCCAGCTATGGGTAAATAGCCCCAGCTATGGGTAAATAGTCCCAGTTATGGGTAAATAGCCCCAGCTATGGGTGAATAGCCCCAGCTATGGGTGAATAACCCCAGTTATGGGTGAATAGCCCCAGTTATGGGTGAATAGCCCCAGTTATGGGTAAATAGTCCCAGCTATGGGTAAATAGCTCCAGGTATGGGTAAATAGCCCCAGTTATGGGTGAATAGCCCCAGTTATGGGTAAATAGCCCCAGTTATGGGTAAATAGCCCCAGTTATGGGTGAATAGCCCCAGTTATGGGTAAATAGCCCCAGTTATGGGTAAATAGCCCCAGCTATGGGTAAATAGCCCCAGCTATGGGTAAATAGTGAAGACCACAACGGCTGGGACGGCGGAAGAAGACAACCCCAGAGCCACGTGGGTTAACTCGGGGGGTACAGTGGCTAGGGGGCAAACCCGAAGACAAACCTGCACCTGGGGACAGGCACAGGCGGAGTCCAACTGCCCGACCACCAGCAGCCCCCCCGCAACTCCTGCCAGACGAAGGTCGTCACGGGTTCCCTTATGCCACTGGAGGTCCCTCTGGTAGGAGTGCAGATGGTGGGAGTGAGGTCTGCCCACCCACACCATCACCTTAACCCTCACCTTAACCATCACCTTAACCCTCACCTTAACCCTCACCTTAACCCTCACCTTAACCATCACCTTAACCCTCACCTTAACCCTCACCTATGCTCAAGAGAAATGTCTTCTATCTGTTAAAGCCTTTCATTTGAACCAGAAGACACATGCTTTTACACAAAGTACAGCTGATAGTTAAAGGCCGAAATACATCACAGTATATTAGTTTTTTCCACAGTTTGATTTCACTAATGGAGCTCAGCGTAAATTCTTCCAGGAAGACTTCTAAACTTAATCACATTTCTCTCTCTTCCAAACTGATCAGCTGTTAGAGGCGTTCACTTATATCTAACCAGTCAGAAGCGGCCATGAATTTCACGAGCCAATCACAGCATGACATCCCTGTTTTAAACCTGTCTCTCTCTGCTTTTTCAGGCTAAGAGTACAACCCTCCTCCTCCCCTTGCTCCACCGGTCTTCATCATGCCCGGCTCCTGGTTCTACCTCCGGCAAGACTGCCCTCGGCTCCTCGGTTTGGTCTTTCGGTCATCACACCACCATCAGTGTCCAGACTCCATCGGGGGATCAGTTTCCGGCTTTCTAACTCCCTAAATATATATCATTTCATAATGATCGAGTCTAATCTCGAAAGACTGCAATCGTACAATAAATCTTGCATATCTGCAACAAAGTCTCTCCTGATTGAAATACATCTGACAAGTGCTGTTGGAAACAGAACCTGTCACAGGGCTAAAACTCAGGTTTTCACATGTACACACTTATTTTTGGTTAATTTGACTTATTTTGGTTCACTTGTGCCAATACACTGGACTCCCACCACATTTTTAAAGGTCCCATGGTGCTCTTTGGATGCTTTTATATAGGCCTTAGTGGTCCCCTAATACTGTATCTGAAGTCTCTTTTATATAGACCTTAGTGGTCCCCTAATACTGTATCTGAAGTCTCTTTTATATAGACCTTAGTGGTCCCCTAATACTGTATCTGAAGTCTCTTTTATATAGGCCTTAGTGGTCCCCTAATACTGTATCTGAGGTCTCTTTTAGACCTTAGAGGTCCCCTAATATATAAGTCTCTTTTATAAATCTCCATGGTTAGGCTACTACACATTGATCGTCTGGCGTTTAATCGCGGAGCGTTGTCCTTCACATGAGGAGAGAGACCGGGCAGATCCCCGCGACTACGCAGGTTAAGTGCCGCTCCACTGGCTCCCGGTCCAGTTCCGAATCCAATTCAAAGTCCTCCTGTTTACATTCAAGGCCGTCCACAACCTTGTCCCCCCCATATTTGTCTGATCTCCTCCAGCGTCTCACTCCCTCAGATCCTCTTCCTCCATACACCTGTCTGTCCCCTCCGCCCGTCTCACCACCACGGGGAGCAGAGCATTCAGCCGCTCTGCTCCCCGTCTCTGGAACTCATTACCACCCCAACTCAGAAACATCGATTCATTCCCCCCATTTCAAACTGAAACTCAAAACACATCTGTTTAAAACGGCCTATTCCACTTGATGTCAACTGCTCTGCCTCTTTCTGTTGTTGTTAGTGTTGTTTTATTCTTCATCTTTATTTGTTGCTGCTTTTAAATGTCTTATTTATCCCTGTACGGTGTCCTTGAGGTTCGAGAAAGGCACCGTTATATAAAATGTATTATTATTATTATTATTATTACTAGAAAATGCATTTCCTGCAGAAAATGTGTGGGAATGCTGAATAGCTGAATTGCTAAAGCTAAACTGGTTAATTTGGTTAAATCCGTAAGAAGAAGTTGAAATAGTGAAAATAGTTGAAAAAGCGGAAATCGTTTTAATAAGTATGAATTTCATGGTGGTAATTATCTTGCATGTTTTGACTGTTATTATATTTTTTGCTGGCTTGCGATGGCAACATTCCTGTTAACTTACTGCTCATAGTTCAAGTAGTTTATTGTCATGTATTTGTAAAGGGAATTATAAGTAATGAAATTAATGCTGTGTGTTTAATACGGTTAGGGTGAACAGACGTCCCGGTTCGACTGGGAAAGTCCCGATTTTGAGTTGCGTGTGTCCGACAAAAGCCTGTCGGGACGCTAAAATGTCCCGGTTTACACCAACCACTATGAAATTGTCCCGGTTGTCGGCGATTACATCGCCGACGTGGTCTTATTATAGCCCGATCATTAACTAAACCCACGTAGAAAGACTAGCAAAGAATCCAGCGTATGATTTTAACAATGTGTGTGTGTGTCAGTCTATCGTAGCGGTCTGCGTCTGCATAATCTGTGCAGCCAGCGTCACAATGTAGCTATATTTGTAAACATTGTTGCAATGCCTCTTCTTATGTTTCATTTTAACGATTAGAATATATGCAGGGACGTGCATATACAAAAAAGGCTTAATAGTTAATAAGTAATTTTATATTCATATAATAATATTCATATGAAATTTAAACAAATCACTGAATCCGATTAAATAAAGATGATCTGAATCTGTTAACACAACTCTGACTACCTTACCAATTTATCTTATTTCCCTTACGCAATTGTTTAATAGTTTTAGTTGACACTCAACAAAATAATCAGTTCACATTTTTTAGTATTAGTGTTCACCAGGTTCATCACAAACAGCAAAGGAAACTCTGCCACAATGTGCATGTTTTCTATGCTACTAGTTTCAAGTATATATTTAGAACAAGTGACTGCACTAAGGAGGGAGACATAGTTTCACTAAGAATTTTTTATTTTGCAATCTTCTTTATAAAAAATCTCAACAAAAATCTTCACACTAAACTGAAAAAGGCTGTTGCAGCAATTTTGTTAATTTTACAGGAAAAAAAACTGTTATTATTGTTGGATGTCATACAGTACAATACCACGTACCTGTAAACAAACCAAATGATACAGTATTTTTATTTTTGCAGATTGTATTATGGCTGAGGGCAAGGCGGAGGAGGACACATGTTTGGGCATACCACCGATCACACTGTTGGTGGGACACAGTTGTGCCAGATTTCACCCCAACACAGTTTGTTCAAAACTTCCGAATGTCCCAGGAGTCTTTGGAATACCTTTGCGATAAAGTCAGGCATCTCATGGGCAGAAGGAACACAAATTACCGTATATCAGTTCCAGTTAAAAAACGTGTAGCAATTGCTCTCTGGAAGCTGGCTACCGGCATTGTGTATAGGACCATTAGCCACCTTTTTGGGGTAGGTCTGAGCACAGTGTTTAACTGTGTTCAGGATTTCTGCAACTCAGTCATAAGGGTCTTGCTCCCTATACACATCACCACTCCAGACGCTGCTAAGCTGGTTGATATTGCCACCTTCTTCCATAACCGCTGGAGAATACCACAGTGTGTTGGTGCAAAAGATGGAAGCCACATCCCAATCATTGCACCCGAGGAGTATCCACGTGACTATTTTAACAGGAAAGGGTGGCACTCAATTATATTGCAAGGAGTTGTGGATGGCAGAGGCCTGTTTTGGGATGTGTGTGTGGGATATGCAGGGAGTGTGCATGACGCAAGAGTGCTAAGGCAATCGCATTTATGGGAGCAACTAAGTGATGGGGAATTACTTGGACAAAACAAAAGGATCATCTCTGGCATTAACGTTGGACACTACCTTATCGGTGACCCTGCTTACCCAATGCAGAATTGGCTTATGAAGCCCTTCTCCGACACTGGAAGACTGTCACCTGAACAACACACCTACAACTACAGATTGAGCAGTGCTCGTTCGGTTGTAGAGATGGCTTTTGGAAGGTTAAAGGGCCGTTGGAGATGTCTCCTCAAAAGAAATGACTGCAAGCTGGTGGCATGGTGACAATTTCATTGTGGAGCATGTGGACAGGGAGTTAAACCTTCAACCTCCGGGTCAGGCATTACCTGAGCATGGTGAGCCAGAAGGGGCAGATATTAGAGCAGCCTTAATAAACTATTTCAGTAGAGAGGAGTGATTGTTGTTACAGTGATTGTTGTTCATCATTAGTGCCAGTTACCTGTTTCTGTCAACATTACCTCTAAACTGCATCTAACAGAAAAAAAAAACATTCAAAATGCATATGTAATTGTGTTTATTTGACTACACTTTGTCTATTTGCATCATCTAAATGTACCAAAAGTTGGCAGTGGTAAATGCCTTATTTGCATATTTAGACATGAGAAATTTCAGAAAACTTGTAATACAAAAAAGAATTGTCTTAATGTCATTAATCAACTGGGGAAGTTTCATGTGTTCTATGTTTTTACCTGTTTTGTGTTACATGTATCGGTTGATTATCTCTGTAATTTTGGAGAGGTAGTTAATGTGGAATACATTCATCAAATTGTATATTTTAACTGGTTGTGCCTGTGTGTGTTGTGCCAAATTCAAAACCAAATCCAAATTCAGTTGTTTTTCTACATCTTTTCAATTAGTATCCACTCTGGTATTGTATTATCCAACTTGTTGGAAAAGGAAATGTTGAGAATGTTGTAAAATATATAAACATTTGTTTATTGGCATAGACAATCAAATATTAATAAATAAATAAATAACATGTTAATTGAATTAAAACCCAGTCTATTTTTTTGCTTGCGCCTCCATCACTGCCACCATGCGCGCCATGAGCCCAAGCAGAGCGCTTGTGTCTGTTTCCATCTTTGCTGTCATGTCCTTGTTGAGCTGCAAGAACTTATCATCAGCCTTCTCCATGTACTCCCACAGCTCCTCATTTTCATGCTGTCTTTTTCCTGTGTAGAAAACAAACAAAACCAAAATGTGTGATTACATGACAATGTCAAACTATCTATATACCTGTGCACTACTAGTTCAAGTCCACACATTACTGCAGATAAGCTACAGTTTTTTTATATTGCCTGCCATCATTTAATCTAACAAGTTTTCTGCAAACAAAGTGCCTGCATGTTGACCATAGTTGACCTATGGTTTCAATAGGACATACCAACCCTTCATTTTGGGAGTTAAATGCTTTTTGGAAAAAATTTAAGCTATGAGGCTATGTAGAACATGTAAACATTAAGGAAACGCTTAATACATAGCACAAAACAGCTTACCTCGTCTGGCTTGCCGTGATGACACGGAGGCAGATGGTACCGGTGAGCTGCAGTCCTGTGGTGATGGTGGTGGTGGTAGCTCTGTGTCATTGTCAACATCCCCTTCCACACCAGTGACAGACAACTCTATAAACAACCAAAACAGGGAGCAGGTTTAGTTTATAAAGCTCATTCAAGACAGACTTTTCACAATAAGACCTGAGTCACCTTTATGAAACATCCCTCTTTTTCTTTGGCCTAAAAAACATGAGGGGATTTAGCTGTTAAGTGTCATAAATAATAAATCTTCAAATTTAATTCTCATAACAGTAAATAAAGGCAGTTGTGTGTTTTTTCCTCCTAATCATCCCCTGATTATGGTTATGATTTGATACTATAAATAAATTGAATTGAATTGATGTAAGCTGCAGACTGCATAGAGAGCATTTATTATTTTATCAGTGAGCAAACTTCCCTGCTGAATGTTGTTTTGGCTTTTAAAAGTGTTGCACAAACAGCGCTAGTCACCATGTGAATATGACATTGAAACAAGACATAGCTGGTTACACAGTTAAAAAATACATGATTAACATTGAAACATATGAAATATAAGACCCACCTGAAGCATTGGAATTTTCTGCTTCTCCTCCGTTCACCATAGCCTCTAACAAGGCTGTGGCGGAGTTAAGTGCCCCGGTGGTTTGGCATGCCGGTCGGTCACCAAGTATGGCATCCAGGACGTCGAAATATGGGGATCTTCTTTGCCGACCGCCGCTACCACTTCGCCCAAGCTCCTTTTTTTGGTCCCGATAATCCTTTTTTAATTTTTAAATTTTGTTTATTAGTTGTTCTACACTTCTCTGGTAACCCGCAACCGACATCTCATTCTGTAACCTTTCAAATACGGGTTTTGTCCGCACAGCTCCATCCAATTTATTTTGAATTTCTGTGGAGGACCACAAAGCCAGCAAACAGTTGGTTTCCTCCACAGACCACGGTTGTTTTGGTTTTCCGTCCATGTCCAAAGCTAACGGTAACAGCTGTCTATGGTTAACAGCTGACCGGTGTTTTAAAAATGGCGTCCCGATGTTTTTGTTTTCGAACGTTACGATAATCCAGCACCTGACGTAATCGGTTCTTATCTCTAGACCAGCGCAAAGTTGGTGCTGAGTTGGAACCTGTTTTCTTGGCCCAGAGCCAGGTTTATTTGTGTGGAAAAGCAAAGAACCGGTTCGATTTTGGCACTGACTCCGAACCAGCACCAGAACTGCCTTGGTGGAAAAGGGGTATTTGATCTGTTAACGATAGCACCTGCTCTATGTCTCCTGTAGCACACCGCAGCAATTCAGACACTGAGAGCAAGCTCTCAAACAAAGCCTCACACTGCGAAAACGATAACTGCTATCGGTCAAATGACGTGATCCTGAGCACCACAAGGACTTTGTGAACGTATCGCTGTAAAACTTATATGGATAAACATAAAAATGTGGGCATATCAGCGATTTAAAAAAGTGGTTCGCTGTGCGTTTCGCTGGGAAATGCAAAGAAAGTTATACAGGAGAGTGAATGGAGGGAGTTGTGTTACTCTTGTCGTTTGGAAGCTCAACCAGCCAAAAGTAAAAGGCATATCACAACACTGAAAACTAGACAAAAATACCTACGTTTTGATGTATGAATTGTGTATGACAAGTAGATATTGTGGGCGTGAGAGCAGTTTTTAGAGAAGGGACAAAGATTAATTTTTTGAAGCTTCACCATCTGAGCGATGACATCATCACTCTAACCAGCCACACACACACTCTGTTTAATCGATAAAAAATCCTGAAAAGATCACTAAACTTAAACAGCTTTTTCTCAAAAACTTTAAAAGATATCAAACTGAAAGGTAGTAGCCGGATAGCTGAAAAGTTTGTGAACATTTTAAAGTTTCTTTGACGTCTGTAGGTGAAAGTATGAAGGAGCTGAAACTTTTGGCGGTGGAAGAAGATTTTAAGGAGTTGAAGCCTGCTCTCATTGACTTCAATGTTAAAAAAAGTGTTAAAAAGCTTAAAATTTTAAAAAGTATAAATAGTAGAAAAAAAGTTGAAGAAGTCCCATCATTAGCTGAACATTTGAAAAGTTGAATGGTTTAAATAGGTGAAAGTATGCATAAGTTACAGAGAGCCAAAAAACGTACGGAATAATAATAAAGCGAAGAATAATAAAGAACAGGATAACAATAGGAGGAATAACCGACCTAAAACCTACCTAGACCTACATTTAAAACTTAAAATAATCATATTCTATTGTAAAGAAAAGAGAGAACTAAATATTTAATGGACCAGCACATTGGGTAAGTTGTATAACTGCTTAATATGGAGTTAAACTTCAAAATACTGTTTGGGTAGTTATGTCAAGTGTTCACGCTAATCTGGACACGTTTTCTTAAATATAGTCATCACAGAGCCGCTCGGGTGTCTGCATTAAGTTCGGTATTGATATGGTGCTCCTGGGGGAGCACGGGACCACCAGGTGGTCTAAGGAGGGGGTGCACCGCCCCACAATGGTACAATGGGGCTGAATAGGGAGTGGAAAGGCTGGTATCAACTGTGTGTATTGCATTTAAGTGATATTTCAGACTGGAAGTACTCCGGTGATAAGAAATTTCAACTCTGTAGTGGTTACAAGTAACTTTGGTTCTGTCTACTGCGCCGTCTGGAAGAACTTTAAAATGAAAATGGCCATGTAAAAGTTCCGTACCCTTCTCCATGTTCGTTGGTTTGTTTACCCGCCAATTCTTTTCTTTTCCGCAGCAGCAGTCAGTTAAAAACTTTTACTAAATAAAAGCCTGTGAGCAACAGACTTTTACAATAATAAAAGAAATAATAAAAACTGTGTTAATGCGCTATAAAATAATTGTCAGCGTTAATTAATTAATGAGTTAACGCGATAATAACGCGTTAACTTGCCCAGCCCTAGTTTCTAAACATGTAGGCTATATCTTTGTGACTGCATGCACAAGTTACATTTGTAATAACCTACCTAAAACCTACCTAGACCTACATTTAAAACGTACATTAAAAAAAAACTATAAAAATAATCATATTCTACTGTAAAGAAAAGAAATAACTAAATATTTAATGGACCAGCACATTGGGTAAATTGTCAGAATATGTGACCCCACTGTAACTGCTTAATATGGAGTTAAACTTCAAAATACTGTTTGGGTAGTTATGTCATCCCTTCACACCAATAGACATGTTTTCTTAAATAGTATATTATAGTCATCACAGAGCCAGTACAACAGAGGTCACATATTCTGACGGCTGCTACTTGTCAGATATGGTGACCTCTGTTGTACTCATTGACAGGCTGAATCCCCTTGTGCCTACATTACCCATGATGCAACTCAATCGCTGGCTGGGTGGGAGGTTCCGGTCACTTAAGGGAGACAGAGGAAGCGGAACAGTAGCTAAACTCTGTCTTTTTCTTGTTTTTTTTACTTATTTTCAAACTTCCAACGCCTTCAGTCCCAACTATGCAGCTAAAAAAAACTGAGCTTTATTACGTAGCATACTTCAAGAGACTTGCAAACAGCAATGATGTTTGAAACATGTTAAACAGGCGGAAACTGGAGGGCCGGTGAGTCGACGGCGCCATCTTGTGTCCGGACACGGTGATTGTGGCTGTGGCTGTGGGAGGAGATTAAAGCTCCACACGGTGAGAGGCTGAACTTTGGAGTCTCAGCTGTAAGTCTGTGTGTGTTGTTGTATTTACTGTCTATTGTTGCAGAGTTGTTAGATTCAGTCACAGCTTGGTTCACAGACTCTGAGACAACTTCAACGAAACCAACCGACAACAAGACGTTAAACCTGAAGACAACAGCTTAACGTTATATTAGGTATGTTCTCGCTGAACAGGAATTGGTTCACACACATACGTTAAGCTAAGTAATAATTGTGCAACTTTGGAGGTTTTAAACTTATATATCGAATGTGAGTACAGAGATCCACATAATTAAGTTTTTTTTTAGTCGTTTGTCTACCAGTAGAAGCAACTTTCTGTCTCTGTAAATGATTGATTCTTCTGTTGTGTTGCAGGTCCCAACGTTATCAGTGTAACGTTAGAATGTGTGTACCTAAGTACATTTACTCAAGTAACGAAAAACCCATTAGTGAAGTTAAAGTACTAATACCTCACTCTAAAAAATACTCTGTGACAAGTAAAAGTCCTGCATTGAAAAGTATGTAGCCTAGGTAGTATCAGGAAAATGTACTTAAGTATTCAAAGTAAAAGTAGCCTACTTAAAACAGAAAAAAATGTCCTCCTTGTTTTGTATGCAAACCTTAATCTGTAAAGTAACATAAGCTTTCAAATAACTGTAGTGGAGAAAAAAGAACTATGTATTCCTTCTGGGATGTAGTGGAGTAAAAGTATAAAGTGGCATGGGGAGAAAGGAATTTCCTGCGAGAGGACCCCCACTTTTTGAGTGTCAAACACTTTAAGCTGTAGTGCGTAACTTTTTAATATTAATGACTATCCGTTACATTTAAGGCATTGCCAAATGAGTTGATACAAAGCTAATTAAGACTATCAGCTCCACAAAACTCCCTATATTTCTCAGTATGGCTGTGTTGTTGTTCTGAAGAGTCCATCATGTATTTTTAATCCACCATGTCCTCTTTGGCTACTAGCAACTGTGTGTGTGTGTGTGTGTGTGTGTGTGTGTGTGTGTGTGTGTGTGTGTGTGTGTGTGTGTGTGTGTGTGTGTGTGTGTGTGTGGGGGGGGGGGGGGTTCGCCATCACGGAAGGCTTGTATCATGTGGATGCGCCGACAGTTTTGTTGTCATTACTTAGAATTCCTCATGCGACAGAAACTACACACTATAGCTTTAAATTCCTGCATTCTGATGGATGTTTTTATGTGAAGGAAAACACAAAGTTCAGGAGGCAAGTGACCATTAAAAAAATATATGATGGAATATAATACAGTAATTGGACTCAATTGGATCCAAGTACACTTGACCCCAAAGTCCAGTTATTTTTATAAATGTGAACACTGTGTACCGTACCTGGGCTTAAAAAGGTGTTCTTGAATACAGTTCATGCATACTCAGGTGTGGTTCGCATCAGGTGTGAAAAGTCAAAGACGTTTTGACGCTGTTTATTTACTTGATGCAGTTTATCACTGTGCCCTAAGATTTATATTTGGTGATGGATTTAGTACCCACCACTGTCTCCTTTATCAAAATGTAGGCTGGACTTTCTTGGCTCTAAGAAGGGAGCAACACTGCATTCTATTTATCTACAAAGCCTTGCTTAAAAAAAAGCCTGTATACTTAACTAGCTTGCTGAATTATGAATCTTATCACTATGGCACTCGCACTAGTGACTCCTTGGTCCTAAATATTCCATTTGTACGGGCATAATTACGCAAAATTGCATTTGAATATTATGCCCCATATAAATGGAATAGCCTGCAGTTTCTAATGAAATGGAACAGCCTGATTGAATCACTTTAAATGTCTTCTTTATGAAGCCATGTATACTGAATGTACATGTGGATTTTGAGTTTAACATTATGTAACTGTTTTATGTGTTTACTATGTATTGCAACTGTATAGTGTGTATATGATTGATTGATTGATTGATTGATTGATTGATTTTATTTGCGCATTTCATTATAAAATACGATACAACTATGCGCCATACATTAAAAACAAAACAAAGTCAGGCCCTGAGGCTTATTTCCATTGTGGTCCCTTATTATTAATATTAATTGCTATGTTTGGTGGTTTTTGTATGTGTTGTAATTTTGCATGGCATGTACTCAGGGCGTCATTGGAAAATCCCCTTACTGTCCAATAATGCTCACAGACAAGGAAGGAAAGTATTTTATTGAAGCAGAGGGACCTAACAACAGTAATCAGTAACCTGCATCAGATCAGGATGTGGATAATGAATGCAAGTCCAATAAAAATACACAACAGTAAATTAACCCATAAGCGTGATTTATGCTTCTGTGTAAAATCTACGCCCCGGCCACGTACGTGGAGACACGGATCCTGCGCCGTAGCCAGACATGCACCTCTCGAAAAATGAAATCAAGGAGAGGGTTAACTTTTCCTGCTACAGATTTCCCACCATGGTCAGAAAGAACAGGGGAGACACTTTGTTTCTCTCACTATGACTCTAGAGTCGGTACTCGCGCCGGAGCTAATCACCATCACTCTCTCACTTGCTCTACCACACACGCCCCCACACACACACACACACACACACATACATGCCGGCCCTGCTATTAGATCGACGTACACACCGACGCACAAGTATAAACTTCAGGCCACTTATATAGGCTACGGCGAAAGCTCTGCGTGGAGCCTCCACAGGACCATAAATCATGCTTTACTTAGAATGTTGCATTAGCAGCACATTAGCCTCAGGCAGCCAGCAGATATAATGGCTTATTTGGTAAGCAGTGCAGAGTAAAAACTAAATTGAAATAACATATTGCAAGCGGCAATCTACAAACAGTGATTATCAAAGAGCCACCTACAGATATAGCTCCAACAAGGGCATTTCGGGAATAATTCAAAGACAGCTGACACTATTTTTTTAGGTTACAGATCTAACAAGATGCCAAACTGCTGGTGACGTATTGCTGTTCTTCTGGCAAATTACAGCAACCCTCTTTCAGTGTACAAATGGGCATCAGTATTGGTTTAAAATAGACTTGAAGTAATGCAGACTCTTTCTATTAAAGTTTGATTTGGTGATTAAGCAGTTTGCTTCAAATAAAGTGCTAGTCAGATTTTTTTTGCTGATTTTTGGCAGTACACCAACCCTGGGTTACATTGAAACAAGTCATTTATATATCTCATGACAGTCTCTGCCCTAAAAGTTGTATATTTATATGGATATTTCAATTTGTTTTGAATTAGCAATTGTACAACAACATGAAAAACGCCAAACAACATACTTGAAGCCACACAAATTGTTGTGTTTTTTGCACTCCATGTAAGCATTTATGGACCCATTTTGGCAATTAAATGTGGAGAAAAAACTATTTTACATTATATTTATTTAACTGATGCTTTTATCCAAAGCCACCTACATTTTACCATGTGGATTCAAACCAAGAATTGCAAGAATCCTACATCAAAAACTACATCAACTTCACAACGTATGCTGAACTGCTTCAAGTGCTGCATTTAGAGACAATAGGACAATCCAACATCTGCCATTATTAGGAAGGTATACGTCCAGATCCGACAGTTTTGGTTTTATTATTTGGTCTTATCCGTCTCAGGTAGTTTCAATTCGGGCCAGTTCAGGATGGACAGGAAGCAGTGTTGTGTGAAGCTGTCGGTCCAGCCGTCCAGAGGGCTCATGGATGAGAAGTTTATCGTCCTGGTGCAGAACGTCTTCCCTGGTTTCCAGCTGACGCTCCACGCCCTCCACAAGTGTGAAGACGGACACAGCTGGGAGGCGTTCGCCCACTACACCACCAGCGCCATCGGGGCTGTGAACGGTTACGTCTTTCAATGCTTAAGGCCCGTCCACCCCAAGAACGATAACCATGACCATGACCATAACGATGTTAGCATCCACACTGCTGAGTGATAACGTTCTGCAGACAGCGACGTAAAGCACGCACTGCACGCTCCAGCTGATAACAATACATACAGCAGACTTTGCAACGTACGATTACAGGAATGTCTGTAGTAATATCCTACATATTTGTGAATTTGGGTACATTTTATGGACCAAAAAAGGCTAAGCGGCGGTCCCCTCGGCGCCGACACCGCTGCCTTCTCCAGGAAACAGCGGTGCACACACAGAGCGCCATAGAGCTGCGCCGAGCATCGGAACAAAAACACAGACAGCATGATAATCCCATCTAAAACACAAGATTCACTCTCTGTGGTTTCTCTGACACGAGAAATACTTTTAAAGTACTGATGTTTACAAAAATACACAGAGCTAAAGGATCGTAGCCCCACGGAAGGGAAAAGTCACGCCACTGACCACCTGTGTGAAACCTATCTCTCTCTTCCGTAAACTCGGATGGATTCTGATTGGCTGCCAGTGTTTCTATCGTTTATCAAAATCGCTCTGAAAGTGATCCCAGCGATATCGTTCTCCACTGTGCCTGTCGTTATAGTTGCGGGGTGGACTCCGCCATCCACTTGAGTTAGAGCGATTTTTAAAACGCATACATATAGATTTATAGTTATCGTTATAGTTAGCGTTCTTGGTGTGGACGGCCCTTTAGAAAATTCAGAAAAGGGAAATCAGAAATATTTGCAGGCGTCATAAAGGTTTGTGAATAGCAGCAATCCACATTTTGTTACAAAATGATGGAATTGATTTGAAAGAATGAACATCAAAATAAGAAATACATTTTTCGTGCCTTTTCCACTACAGTTTCGGAGGATCCCAGTCTGGGCGGGACATATTCCGGGGTTGAACCGATGGGTCTTCTGTGGAGCCTCAGACCAGTTCCAGGCAGCAAACCTTGGCTCAGGTAGGTCAGTAAGAGTAGGCGCTGTTCAGGTGATGGCAATGAATACCGAATCAGTGTCAGAATCACCTCTTTCCCATCATCCCCCAGGATGAGGAAGATGAACGTCCAGACTCCCATGGAGGTCACGATCTCGGTGTACCCGGGCCACCAGACCGAGGGCTTCCTGGATCAGGTGCCGCTGGCCAGTGTGGTGGTGGAGCGCTGGTACATGGCGCCTGGCGTCCGCAGGATCCCGGTTACAGAGGCCGGACTCACTGCGACCCTCTTCCTGCCCCCAGGTAGGACCAGGGGAGAGTCGGGGAGGGAGGTTTCTGGGTGGAGCTCAGGTGGGATATTAGGCTTGTTTGCGATGAGCCGGGCCTGCGCAGAGTCGATCACCTGGCGATCGCCGCCAATGCATGCTGGTTAGATATGTGTCCGACTTTATCCCCTCTTGCTCTGACGTCATGCACATGTGGGCAACGGTAACCTCAGGAGATCAGAGAGCCAGAGAGACTAAAACGTTCAGATTAGGGATCACCTACAGCCCTTTGTTTATTAACAGAAATCAGAAATCCTTTATTGTCATTGCATAGGAATGCAACAAAATTGAAATTAGCTGGATACATGCTTAAACCTCACTGTCTCTTACCAGTGTATTGCCGTGTATATTTTGTCCACAGCAATCCCACCAATCGGTCCCAAAACGTCCCAGTTGGAGAGTAAATGGCGTAAACATATTCTTTGTAAATCTTTACAATTATTCACAGAAAGAACCAAGCAGGCCTGCCTTGTTGCACAATCCAAATTTTTAAACTTGACATTTTCAGAGTGTAGCTTGCAGGCTTTACACAGGAAATGTATTTCCATTGACCCAGACTAGGGTTAGGTTTATAGGCTTATGTTCCCATCAGATGTAATCCCAGAGAACATGAGAAATGAACAATATTGTCCTGTAAACTGTGAACTGTTTTTGGTGATTTCGTGTCTCTGAAGGTCCGGGACCTTTCCCTGGCCTCCTGGACCTTTGGGGGGGTGGAGGAAAGTTGGTGGAGTACCGCTCAGCGCTGCTGGCCTCTCACGGTTTTGCCTCCCTGGCCCTCGACTACCTGACTCCAAAAGTCACCATAGAAACCGGGAAGATGGTGGACAACCAGTACTTTGAGGTAAAACCCATGAGTGTCTAGATCACAACAAAATCAGCGTGTAGGTCCCATCGCATTAAATTTCACTTATGAGGTTTTTTTAACATTAATATGAGTTCCCCCAGCCTGCCTATGGTCCCCCAGTGGCTAGAAATGGTGATAGGTGTAAACCGAGCCCTGGGTATCCTGCTCTGCCTTTGAGAAAATGAAAGCTCAGAGACTTCAGATACAGTATTAGGGGACCACAAGGTCTATATAAAAGACACTTCAGATACAGTATTAGGGGACCACTAAGGTCTATATAAAAGAGACTTCAGATACAGTATTAGGGGACCACTAAGATCTATATAAAAGAGACTTCACATACAGTATTGGGGGACCACTAAGGTCTATATAAAAGAGACTTCACATACAGTATTAGGGGACCACTAAGGTCTATATAAAAGAGACTTCACATACAGTATTAGGGGACCACTAAGGTCTATATAAAAGAGACTTCAGATACAGTATTAGGGGACCACTAAGATCTATATAAAAGAGACTTCAGATAAACTATTAGAGGACCACTAAGGTCTATATAAAAGAGACTTCAGATACAGTATTAGGGGACCACTAAGATCTATATAAAAGAGACTTCAGATACAGTATTAGGGGACCACTAAGGTCTATATAAAAGAGACTTCAGATACAGTATTAGGGGACCACTAAGGTCTATATAAAAGAGACTTCAGATACAGTATTAGGGGACCACTAAGGTCTATATAAATGAGACTTCAGATACAGTATTAGGGGACCACTAAGGTCTATATAAAAGAGACTTCAGATACAGTATTAGGGGACCACTAAGGTCTATATAAAAGAGACTTCAGATACAGTATTAGGGGACCACTAAGGTCTATATAAAAGAGACTTCAGATACAGTATTAGGGGACCACTAAGGTCTATATAAAAGAGACTTCAGATACAGTATTAGGCTACCACTAAGGTCTATATAAAAGATACTTCAGATACAGTATTAGGGGACCACTAAGCCCTATATAAAAGCATCCAAAAAGCAGCATGTCATAGGAACTTTAAAACATCCCAAAACAAGTTAGCAAATAGCCACATCCAGCAGATACAGCTGCAACATGATCCTCCCATTGCAGCCGTGTGTTTGTATCCACCTGATAGTAATATTCACTCAATAAGAGTTTGCACATTTGTGCCAAAGCAAATTTTACAGTATTTATAGTCTATATCCACGATGTTCCACTTCCGGGATTGCTTCGGTGCTGCAGGAAATTCCGCCGGATGCATGTCTTTTAGACGCTTTCTGTTAACCTCCGCTTTGCCGCATGTGATTGGTTTAAAGGAATGCCAATAAACCAGAGCACGTTTTTCTCCCAACTGGAATGCTGTGTGGACTAGCCAGACCCTCCTCCGCAGTGCCTTGGAGGATTGTCTGGCAATGCGAGACTAAAGTATTTACAGCCTTTCCTGATCCTCTGAGGCCCAGTGTTTGGCTAAGCAGCAACACGTTTCAACTCTAACCACAGTCCTTGGCTCTGAAGAGCATATCTTCAGATCCAAGGACTTTAATGAAAAAAATATCCCTGCTTGTGTTGGCTTAAAGTCTTTGCTGCAGACAACAGTTATCTGTGTTTTTATGTGGCAATAAACCCATAAGAAACTGGTTCAGAGGTTCATTTACCTTTACAGACTAGAGACCGCTCTAGTGGCAAAATAAAGTTTTTAAGTTTTTCTTGGTGTAAAATAAATCTGATATCACACTAGTATTATTATTATTATTATTATTATAATTACATCTCTACTTTCATATAATGTCAGATTATTTAAAAAATGTAGCACAGAGCCTGACAACTCCAAGGCTTTGATGAAAATCCATAAAATCTTAAAATCAACGATTAACCTCAATGGTGTAACAAAGTCATAACTGTTAACTAGGTTAGGCAGCAGCAGTTTTGATTGGCTGGAGGCAGGAGAGGTTTTGGACTTTATCTCTAAACAGAGAGGACACTCTCTATTGTCCAGCTGTGTCAAGTAAAGTTAATTTTACTCATACAGCCAAAAATCACCATTCAACACCCTCAATCCCTTAGACCCTCAATTCAGATAAATACCAATCCCACGGACAAAATAGAGACAAAACTTCATGAAAAACAACACAGGATTAAATTATTTTTTCAATTAATTTAAATTAGAGATGGTCCGATACCATTTTTTGCTTCCCAATACCGATTCCGATATCTGAACTTGCGTATCGGCCGATACCGAGTACCGATCCGATATCAGCGTGTCATATATTTTATTATGTTTTAACAACTGTATACTCCTATCCCTGTATGGATGTGATATGATTTCTATCTTTGTTGTCGGTCTGGCTCAGGTTAAACTCTTTGTGAAACATGAACAAACACAAACAAGGAATGCCACAGAAGTTTCTTTTATAGTTATAACGGAAAAAGAACATAAATAAACTACTTTAACGTAGATTTTCTTTAGGACTTTATTATGCGGTATCGGATCGGTGCATAAACTCCAGTACTTCCCGATACCGATACCAGCGTTTTAGGCGGTATCGGAGCCGATACCGATACTGGTATCGGTATCGGACCATCTCTAATTTAAATACAACAAAGATAACCGAACTGGGATTTGCTTAAAACATAATTTCACAATTTTAGTCACCTGAGAGGAAAGCTATGAATCAAAGATTAAATGTGTTGCCAATTAAAAAGATTTCAGGTTTCAGTTGGTAGTTAGTATAGCTGTCAGCAGCTTTGTGACATCCAACACTGACTATACGATAAAAGGATGTGAACCGCAAGAAATGCAGAAAGAAGCACAAATAGTGAGGGAAATCCTATCTTATATGCATGTTAATGTAGATTTTGAAAATCTACTAAAATGTTTAACTGAAACAAATTGCAATTCCATCAACAATGACTGCAGAGGGCCTTGAAAGTCCTGGAGCAGCATCCTCAGATCCTCAGCAGCAGGATCGCCATGATCGGTCTTTCCCTCGGCACCAGTATCACCCTAAAAATGGCTGTTAACTCCCAAGTTGTAAAGGTAAGACGGCTATAGCCGAAAGTTTACTTTACTTTTGGTACTATTAGATCTTTCTTTTCCATTAAAATTAATTCAGTTTCTGGTGTAAGCTAATCATCCTGTATAAATAATCTATGTCTATTTGTGTGTGTGTGTGTGTGTGTGTGTGTGTGTGTGTGTGTGTGTGTGTGTGTGTGTGTGTGTGTGTGTGTGTGTGTGTGTGTGTGTGTGTGTGTGTGTGTGTGTGTGTGTGTTGTCTTCCAGCTCAGGTGTGTGGTGTGTATTAGTGGGAGTCATGTGCAGCCAGCTGACGGATCTGTGGAACAAATAATGAGTTTCTTTAACAAGTAAGTTCATCTGCCTGCAGTGTTGTGAAGGATAGCCTACTTTCAAAACTTATTCCGTTACAGAATTCTGAATACTTGGATGAGCACGTAGGAGAATGTAAAGTAGCATGTCAACTATAAAATAGCAAGGTGACTGACCAATAAAACTATAGCAGACGACTACCCTTGGCTAATAACAAAAAAAAACTTACTTTAAGATGCTTCTTCAGGTTGGAGTAATTTGGACGCTGAAAGGAGGTTTGTTGATGGCAAGCAGAAATTGCACTGCGAAGTTATATTTCGTTCTCCCTTCTCTTTCTTTAATGTGAATTGCTGTTTTAATTTCCAAGATAGAAACACATTCCTGCCCTGGCTCTGTTGTGCCGGTTATGACTCCATTGTGAGTGATCACGCAAATAGCTAATTTTTTCGTTTTCATATCGGGGCTTCTGGGAAATGCATGGAGTTGCCTTTATTTATTTAGAGAGTGAATAAACTCGTGAAACAGAGAAGTATCGTCATGTAATCCATTGATTTCCACAATGTAACTGTATTCTAAATACCAACTATTTAAATTGTAACTAACGGAATACAGTTACTCATAAATTTGTATTCTGAATACGTAACGCCGGTACATGTATTCTGTTACTCCCCACCACTGATCTGCCTTTAATCACTTTAGATTACTTAGATTTTTCCAACTACTTCCAGGACAAATCCGGCGCAAAATGAACCTAGGGGTTAATAAGGGGGTACTGAGTCGACCGTTCTCTGGGATTTGTTTTCATGCTAATCGAATGTTACTAGTTTTAGCGCAAACCGCTAATTAGCTTGTAAAGCTATTCATCGGGGCACGCGAAAGTAAAAAGAAATCGCTATTTTTATACCACTAACAAGGCTCAAAATAGCACCACACTTCCACGGTAGCATAATGAGGGTCCCTACATGTAAACCGAAGCACTGAGAACTTTGTAAGTGTACAGACAGTTTATTAAAAAGATAGTTTAGAAAGACTGTACTGTTCACGTATACAGGTGGGCGCCATCTTGGGAAAACAATCACGAGCGGTCGAACAACGAACGACGTGCTTGAGCTATGTTACTGGTTACACGTTTATCATTTGACTGGTCATGACTGTTTTCCCAAGATGGTGCCTACATGTATATGTGAACGCTACTGTCTTTATAAACTATCTTTTTAATAAACTTTACCCGTGCCCCGGCGACTAGCTTTATAAGCTAATTAGCGGTTCGCGCTAAAACTAGTCACATTAGATTAGCATGAAAACATGTCCCAGAGAACGGTCCACTCGGCACACACGTGTTATTAACCCCTAGGTTCATTTTGCGCCGGGATTGTCCTTTAAATACAACCGATCAGAATGAACCTACGATTTTAATGAACTGTCCTCTAACACCACCCTCAGGAAAAAACTTCTTTTATTTATCCAATCAGAAACGCTGAGAAGACTTGCTTCAACAATGAGAACCACATGATCTGCCGCGATCTGCTGCTGCCCATCCCCACCGACCCCTCACTCAAAGTGGATGTGAGTACCACCGGACAGAATACCTGATACGGTTCATTTTCTAGTTTGTCACTGTGTTTTTGATCATTAAAAGCCAGCGTCTTTTGTCTCTTTATGGTATTTTTTGCCTTCATTTTTTTTTTTTTTTAACAACCAAACAGGTGAACAACTTGTCCTGTAGCTTCTCTGTGGAAGTTATTTGTGAATTTTTGACACCGCAGTGTTGGTTATTTTTGCATTCTTTTATTTTTGTTTATGAAAAACATTAGAAACATAACAACATAATAATTTTTCAGGTGATTGTAGGTGTAAAAACATGTTATGTACAGTATGTAACAAATAATTCTGCTCTGGTCTTTCACAGAGATACATTTGCTTTATTTAATTTGTTTCAAGATACAGGACACATTTGGGAATTGTATGTGTGCACGATCATTACTTCAGGCTAACTTTTTACATTAGTTGCACTGGTGTGCCTAACTTTTTCATTTAGCTGCACCAGCACATCATTTTGGTGCACCCAAAGATAGATCGAAAGATTTAAAGGAATGATATAATAAATCCAATAAATAAAGAAAAGCTGAAACGCTTCTGCTGCTGTTTGTCTTTGACAGATGGGACAACTGCAGTGTCCTCTGTTGCTGGTTGTAGGTGAGGACGATCAGAACTGGCCCGCCCACGAGTCTGCACTGGACGTGAGTTTACTGACATGATGACACCTGGTGTGAAAAGCAAGCTGGATCACGAACTTTTGAATAGTGATGTACATATTTATAAATGCTACGGAGCCCTGGAAGTCAAATGGATGACTACTTTATAACTTGCACGCCCGCTTTGAGCTTGGCATGGTTTTATTTCAGATAGCCTAATAGCTGGTTTGATTTGCATTGAGAGACGATCTCATGGAAAGTACTCCATGCCAATCTCTAAGTATGGTGAAGGGCATGTGATGATGTGGGGGGGCTATTTTAATTCCAAAGGCCAAGGGAACTATATCAGGATGCATAGTATCCTGGATCTATCAAATAACTGGCCTTTAAAAATAAACATCTGCCTGCATCTATGGGAATTTAACATAGGGGTGGACTCACTTATGCCCCCTGGATTTTAAGGAAGAACATTTATTTATTAACGATACATTATTCATTCACAAAGAAAATTGGTGTCTTTAAAGGTTGGATTTTTCCTCTTATATATTTTTTTTTAATTAAGGCATTAAGATCAATTTCCAAAAGATGATTTTTTTATTTTTTTTATTCCTCTTTTTAGTCAACTTTAGCACGGGTGTATTCACTTACACTACCGGTCAAAAGTTTGGGGTCACTTAGACACCACTCACCTCTCGCTTCGGTCTCGCTTCCTTCTCGCTTACAATGGGGGATTCACTGTGATATGTGGTTTGCGCAAGTTTATGTCAGATTATTTCACAAATTCATGTGCTCAGAGTCAGAGCTTGTCTGAAAAAGTTTATCAGATCAGACATTTCATCATTTCATGACTTCTAGAGAGCCCGACCGATAAAGGATTTTGAAGGCAGATAACGATACAGATATTTGGTGATTTAAAAATCCGTTATTCCGATATATCGGCTAATATACACTACCGGTCAAAAGTTTGGGGTCACTTAGAAAATGTCCATTCCAGACAGAATACCAGCTGAGATCAGTTGCATTGTTTTTTTAACCAGGGCAGCAGTTTTCAGATTACATTATGTGCTTACATAATTGCAAAAGGGTTCTCGACTGATGTAGACAGAAGTGGCTGAAGAAACGCTTGAAATCCATGCTTTTTGGTCTAAACGTCATACCCAAATTAAAAGTGGTAAAGCTCCCATATACTTTGACACTCTGGGGTGTGTCTGATATCATTGGAAAGGTGATTGATGTGGGTTTGTTTGTGTATTTGAGAAGTGTTGTATTTTGTAGTTTTTTGGCATTTTTCTTTGCACTTGGAAATGGAAATAAAAAAAACGCACATATATATCTGTAGAAAAACATTCATATAAAATCCATTTTTGAGTCTTTTGGCTTCTGATTTTTTTCTGTTCTAAGCCGAGACATGTGGCTAATGCCCTGTGTTGTCTGTCACCTGTCAGATGTGTTTACACCAGAGTATTCTAATAATTTTACAGATGTATGACTTGTATGGAAATAAAAAAACCTCCATTCTATCTCTGTGTCAGTAAGGCCTAGAATCACCCTGACACTTGTAACAATAACTTGAGGTGGTTTCCTTTCCAATGATATCACACCCCTGAGTGTCAAAGTATATGGGAGCTGTACCACTTTTAATATAGGTATGACGTTTAGACCAAAAAGCATGGATTTCAAGCATTTCTTCAGCCACTTCGGTCTACAACAGTCAAGAACCCTTTTGCAATTATGTAAGCACATAATGTAATCTGAAAACTGCTGCCCTGATTAAAAAAAACAATGCAACTGATCTCAGCTGGTATTCTGTCTGTAATGGAGTGGAATGGACATTTCTAAGTGACCCCAAACTTTTGACCGGTAGTGTATGTTTAGCACTGTAAATGGTGTCTTGCAGTCCGACAGCAACTTCAGTTTCACGATGTAAAAGCAGGTCATGATTCAATTTACTGTTGTGATAAGGTTCAACAAATCTAAAGTTAGGGTAAGGGGTTGAAGGTTATTTTGCAGCGGTTCACGAGGCCTTCAGAGAAGCAGGAGACATGGTCTCTGTGCCGTGTTGACAGCTCTTGGAGAATTAAAGTTTGATCCAAATGATTCCACCTCGCAGAGCTACTCTTATGTGAGACAAGTAGGCTACTACGTCTTACAAAGCTCTGAAGGAAGAAGAAACGCGTCATGAAGCCATCTGGGCAGTGTTGTAGTTGAGTCACCAACTGTCGAGTCCGAGTCGAGTCTCAAGTACCCAGTGTTCGAGTCCAAGTCAAGTCATCAAAATTGAGTCTGTGTTGAATTCCAAGACTGCCTACATTTCTCCATTCTGGAACCTTTTTAAAGAGCTGATATACTAATAAAAGAGGGTCTAAATTAAAGAAAAATGACACCACTGTCACGATTGCAAAGGGAGTTTATTTACTGACTTTTTTCTAAACAACTTTTAGCGGTGCTCTTTCCAGCATTGGATGTAAAATCCGTGTAGGCGGACTTCACGATCCGGGGTGCATCTTTCTGCATTTTCCAAATGTGAACACGTAGTAGGGAGCCCGCGAATCATGCACTACAGTTGCATATATCAATATCAATTCATTAGTTACAAGAGGAGTGAAAGTATGAGCGATAATGCAGCGTTACGTGAGTGACGCCAGTGAGTGTGTTGTCAAGCAAGCAGAGCGAGCAGTAGCGGTGTCCGACTGAGAAGCGTACAGTAAAGTGAGTTTACCGTTAACAATTAACAAGAAGCTTCTCAATCCGACTTTGTATTTCCTTCGAGTCCAAGTACAAGTCATCAGTCCGCGAGTCCAAGTCAAGTCCTGAGTCCAGAGAATAGAGTCTTGAGTCGGACTAGAGTCCAGGACTTGAGTAGGCCTACTCCATCACTGCATTTGGGAATTATGAGATCACAATTTTTATTTTTTATTTTTTTACTTCCTGTTTTTCCAGATAAAGGAGATGATGGAGCGGGCGGGGAACAGCCACCTGCTGACTCTGCTGTCGTACCCCGACACCGGTCACCTGATCGAGCCTCCGTTCACGCCCTTCGCCAAAGCCAGCTCCTTCAGAGCAGTCTCGTCGCGTCAGAAGCGTAGGGATCCTGGAAGCTTCATTTCTGCATCATTCAAAGTGCCAAAATCAGGACTTTTGGTTTTTGACTGCTGCGTCTGTTTCCTGTTGTCTTGACAGTGGTAGCGCTGTGGGGCGGAGAGACGGCGGCACATTCTCGAGCTCAGGAAGACTCCTGGAGGAAGACGCTGGTCTTTCTGAGGGCGAATCTGTACGGCGGCGTAAACACCTGCCTAACTTCATTTTCCAACCTGTAACCAAGGCGACAACTAATGATCAAAGAGTCTCTATATAGGAAGAGCTACTTCAGGAGTCTTTGGTTAAGTCCCGTTAATTAATCCCCATAGATGATGTAATGGGTTGACAGTTGACAGCTTTAAAGGACATGACATTTTCCTGATTTAATCATCAATCAAAAGATGAAAATATGAAGGCAAGGCAGCTTTATTTATATATCACATATCAAACAGAAAGGCAATTCCAAGTGCATTACATATTGACAAAGAACACTAAGTATTTGATCAACTTTGTTTTTCAGACACAAAGTTGAATTACTCAAAACTGGTGGCCATAACTTAGACATACAAGTTCATTATATCACCTGGGAGTGTCCTGTGTTTCTGTGTTAAGTACCATTGAGGGTATCGTTTAAAGAAATGGGAATACAGATCAGGGAAAGACCCTTCCAGAACCAGCGGCTGCTCCAACATTGCAGCCGACGGTTCATATGTTTGGGAACCTGATAGCCGATGTTGAATGAAATTGTACCAAAATAACGTAAAACTATTATTACACTGGAAGGAACTCTCACAGACGAAGTCGTAGTTCTTGGAATAATACGGTCACCGTAGGAGTTACAACGCGCTCGGAACGGACCTTTTTCACAGCAGACATTTTGACTTGTCATAGTAGGAAAAGCACATCTGAAATTGATAACCTTAACGATGGCTCAGTTCCATCAAGTGTCCCAGTAAGTTATTTCAGTGAGTCAGCATGACCAATACCAGGGCCTCTCCTAAATGGAATGCAGCCATCATTAAAGGGATACTTCACCGATTAGCATTACGCTTTGTATCACCGTGCTTCCCTCCCTCATGTCCCCCCTGATACGAGAGATAGCTGAATTGTGTGTCTGGAAAAAAACCTCCGATGATGCAAAATGACGATTTTTGCATCATCAGAGGTTTTTTTTTCCAGACACAAAATTCAGCTATCTCTCGTATCAGGGGTGACATGAGGGAGGGAAGCACGGTCATTAAAAAATACTACCAGGTTTCTACTGATACAAAGCGTAATGCTAAATCGGTGAAGTATCCCTTTAATGGTTTTGAATACACCCGTGCTTTTCCTACTATGACATGTCAACATGTCTGCCGTGAAAAAGGTCTATGGGAGGGGTTAGAAAGTAATATTCAGTTGGTTGTCATATACAATTTAACCGCTAGATGGGAGAAATTCTTTCACAATGTAGCTTTAAAGTGCTCACATTATGCTCATTAACACAGTTAAGGAAAGGGGGAAAAAAGCCAAAAAGCATAATATGAGCACTTTAATCACTAGTTGCCTTAATTTGGCAGTTTCCTTGAGGGTGTTCTGCATTGCGGCCCGTCACAAAGTTAGCGGGAAGCGGCGCCATCAGGCCACACACACAAGGGGGGAGCATAGTCATTGTCATTTAGTGACAATCCAATATCAACAGACCTAACTCACGGTGACTAACAAGAGGCTTTAAAGAAAAGAATCTGTTGAGAACGCTGGGTGCTCAGTACTGTTTAAAGGAACGCGCCGACTTATTGGGAATTTAGCTTATTCATCGTAACCCCCAGAGTTAGACAAGTCCATACATACCCTTCTCATCTCAGTGCTGTAATGCTGTCTGACGGCTCCAGCGGCATCAGGCCAGCACAGAACATGCAGGTGAATGGTTCCAGTAATCCTACTGCTCCGAATAAGTGACAAAATAACACCAACATGTTCCTATTTACATGTTGTGATTTGTAGAGTCACAGCGTGTACAAAAAACAACTTAACATGAGACACAGCCGTCTTCTAACCGTAAACAAACCAGGAACTATATTCTCAGGCGGAAGAATATAGTACTTGGGCGGAGTGATATGCTCGCAGGAAGCCTGTCTGAGAATATAGTTCCCGGTTTGTTTACTGTTAGAAGATGGCTGTGTCTCATGTTACCTTGTTTTTTGTACACGCTGTGACTATACAAATCACAACATGTAAATAGGAACATGTTGGCGTTATTTTGTCACTTTTGTCACAATTGGGAGCAGTAGGCTAGTTGGAACCAGTTACCTGCAGGATCTGTGCTAGGCTAAGCTAATGCTGGAGCCGTCAGACAGCGTTACAGCACGCACGGAGATGAGAAGGGTATGTATGGACTTGTCTTACTCTGGGGGTTGAATAAGCTAAATTCCCAATAAGTTGGCGTGTTCCTTTAACACCACCAACCTGCAAGTCAATTTGACACCAAACTAAATGTGAAGAGCAAGCAACACAGAAAGTCACACAGTCACCCTTTAACGATAAAAAAAAAAATGTATTCCTTTGGGCAGATATTGAGAATGTGGAGATTTTTTTTTTGTCTTAGCAAGATTTATAGAAAATGCATGCCATCTAATACTTTATTTGTAATTTAATAACTGATGGGCCTTAAGACCCATCAGTTCACCGCTGCCTAACCCTAGCCCCACGCCCCTCCCCTTTTCATCTGTGCCTGAATCTCGTTTTGTTTTTTTGTCTTTATTATCTATACCTACCCTGTAAAGTGACTTTGAGTTCTTGAAAAGCGCTATATAAATTCAATTTATTATTATTATTATTATATCTTTTGAAATGACGTCATGATTATGTCTTTGTAAACAAATCAATAAATCCAAAAGGGTGATAATAACTAACTATTTATTTTGAATTCATATTGCCCATGTGCATGTTCAAATAAGCCATTTGGGTTCTCTGCCTCCCCCTGCTCTGTACTTTTGTCATGTGCTTTATTTGTCATTTTAAATTGTGCAAAATAAAAAACGAATGTAAATTATAACCGTGAAATGGCTACATATGTGGAGACAAGTTTCTCTTCTCTTCTCTTCTCTTCTGAACGAGTGCGGCAGCAGGTGTTTGGGTGTAGTTGCGGTGGGGCTCCGTAGGGGGGCGCCCTGCCTCCGCCTCTGTCGCTTCGCCTCTCACGCGGCTGCACTATGAAGCTCGTTAACTTCATCTGTTACTGCACGAGCCAGTTTGGTCCTACGCACTCTTCTCTCCATCAGGACCGGGGTCATGTTAGCCCGTCCCGTCCCGTCCCACCACCTCTCCCCTCCCCTTTAAGCCTCCGTTGTCAGGGCTGAGAGCAGCTGTGTGAGCGGGGGACACTTGATGCGACCCTCGGACTCCCATCAGTCTGGACCCGGACCCTGGCGGGTGTGACATGAGAGCCTCCCCGTGTTTCCTGTGACGCAGGACAGCCGCGCCGCACCGCGCACTTCGAAGAGAGCTGCGAGAAAGCGAGACAGAAACAGCCATAGGACCACTGGACCCCGACGTGGAGAGGTCTCTCCAGTCCGACACGCTGATCTGAGAACCCGGGCTCCGGTGCGTCAGGAGCGGGAAAAGGGGGGCGGGTGGGGGCAGTCGAACCGACACCAGTCCCTGCAGGTGATCCGGGGCGTCACAAACCTGCTCGTTTAGAGGAATTTACCGCCTCTCGTTCAGCATCGAGATCAGGAGCAGCTGTGCTCTGTCACTGCGGTTACAGAAGAAACGAGTGGATTTGGATTTCGTTTTTCTTTTATATCTCTTTTTTTTTTTTTTTTTTTTTTTTTGGGTTGATGGAGGCAGATGCAGGAGATCGAGACCCCCGCGGAGGAATTTAGATGAAAGTGTTTGGTGTGATGTGACAAACCGCTGAAGACAGAAAACCATTTGTCTGACCTGTGACACCGAGAGAGGAAACACCTGCTCCTGCTGCGGAGAGGAAAGGTATCTGGACACATCATTTAAACAGAATGTAGCCTACAGGATATAGCCCCATCAATCAATCAATTAATCAATCAATCAATCAATCAGTGTTCAATTAAAGAGGATGCCTGAAGATCGTTCAAATATTGATCCGTGTTATTCTTGGTGTCTTGGGATGGGACCATGTTGGAGATATGAGTTTTCACTGCGACATTCTCGATTGTTGTTGTAAATCCACCTATTCAATCAATCAATCAATAGGTCAATCAGTAATGTGCCGATCAGTAGCAAATTGGTTACTCATTGCTGTGTGTGTTTCCTCTGGTTTCAGATCAGATTCATTGTTTGATATCAGCTGACTCGGCTGGAATGCAACTTGAGCTCCTGCTGATTTGTTCGTGCGCACTTATGCGGGTGGATGTGTAAATGTGGAGGGTGTGCGCGAGGCATAGATTACAGCTGTGTTTGCCACAGTGATTGTGTGTGTGTGTGTGTGTGTGTGTGTGTGTGTGTGTGTGTGTGTGTGTGTGTGTGTGTTCTAGTTTAACGATATTCGTGGGGTCCAACAGGGAGTCTAGTATACTTGTGGGGTCCCGACAGCTTTGTGGGGCCAAAATAATGGACCTCACAAGTTATATGTGGGATATCATTAAATTATGGTAAGGGTTAAGGTTAGGCATTTAGTTGTGATGGTTAGGGTAAGGGACTAGGGAATGCACTATGTCAATGACGGGTCCCCACAAAGATAGTGAAACGCTGTGTGTGTGTGTGTGTGTGTGTGTGTGTGTGTGTGATTTATATTTAAGAGAGAGAGAGGGAGAGGGAGAGAGAAAGATGTATAGTCTATTAAGAAGCTCCGATAGAAAGAAACTCACAATTTAACCATCTGTTTAAATACACTACATGGCCAAAAGTATGTGGACCCCAGCCTTGTGTACAAGTCCTCCAAACACAGATTTGTTGCTGTTTTTCTTTGGCTCCAGTTAAATCCAGAAGTCAGGGAGAAGGATGGGTCACCAGCACATCAGACTTTAAAACCTCAATATAAGATATAAGATAGCTGTTTGTTTCCAACAGTCAACTTTGATTTCTTTTTAAGCATAATCTAGTTTTTGTCCCCAGGGTCCCTTAGCTCAGTCATTCCCAACCAGGGGTACTTCTGCAGTTGCCAGGGGGTACGCGGAGACAGATTTAAGTGTAGCTCAACTCATTTGGAAAAATATAGAATTTATGATTTGATTACAAGAATATATTGAGATATTAACATTAAGTCAACGAACCCCCTCAGCTTGGCTCCTTTCAACACAAAGAAGCAGCGGCTCTACTCCGACCGAATGTTCCTGTAATGTGTTTCTATTCAACAAGTTTGCGAGAGACAAGTAATGCTTTTTTTTCGTGATCTACGTGAATCAGAAACATCGCAGTGAGCTGATTCAAATACGCCATCAGCTGAGTCTTGTGATAGGTTGACTCGCTCCATGTGAAAGCGTCTTTCATAAAACGGACGTAAGCCTGTATGTGCTTGTCCCTGCAATGTTACAGCTTCCATTTACAACACAGCGTTGTTCCCTGAAATGCTACCAGGTCTTGAGGTGGGAAAGTGGCAGTACAGATTTTCCTAAATATGGATCCCTGATCCCCTGAGTTGTTTTTGTGCCTAAACCTACAGCCCAAGAAAAATTTGACCCGTTTTCAAAGTTTCCGCATAAGAAATGTAGGATCAGTTCACTACTTTCATTGAATTTTGGGTGTTTGATTCAATTTTTATAGCATTTAAAAAAAAACTATGAAATCTCTCGCTTTCTAAACAGTATCCTGACCAAACCGTGACAGTCTGTGATTAGCCACTAAATCGTAACTATTTGCCAAAATAGTTAATAGTTTCAGAATGTTTTTAACTCAATTAGGTATAATTTCACATAAATGAGGTTTATTGATTATGAATTCCAAAAAAAGTGTAAAACTAGCGGTAATAAGTTGATGTTAGTGGTGAATCCGGTGGTATCAGGTGGGCTAGAGATCTCCAACTACCTAGGGTGGTCGTTGGACATGTCTGCATGTGTTGAAAAAAAGCGACAAAAAAATCTAATCGGAAAATTGTAGAAAAAACATTTGATAAAGCAGCAATAACATTTAAAGGCGTTTTGAAAAAAAAAAAAAAAAAAAATTCAAAAAAATTCCAAAGAAAGCGCCCAAAAAGCGCCAAAAACTTCAGAAAAAGCCCAGTTTTGATTATTGAGGGGATTGTAACCCCCCATCCCCACATTAATTAACAGTTTCAGGAGGTCGTCCTGCTTATTGGGGAGTCAGATCAGAGAGTGTTCTTGAGGCCGGGAACATTTTATTGTTTAATTTCGAGGACCTGATTTGAGGCCACTCAAAATGGCGCCAGTGCCCTGTGTTTATGTCATATTGTTACGATTAATGATGGGCTGATGATACTAAAGCTCCAAAGCTTGTAAAACGCAATGTTTCACTATATTGTTTTCAAATTAAGAATACGACATGACGGATGACGTCCAAAGGTTCAAATCTAACTGGTGCTTCATTCAGGTGGAGAGGTTTGGAAGTTTTTTCAGTTACGGCCTCGGAGGCTGGGCCCTGACGTTCTGAGCATCGAGCCGGGCACCTCCCGACATATTTGCACAGTTATTGGCTAGCTACGGGACCGATTAAAGTGGGTATACACCAATTAAAAATTTTAAAATGGAGGGCTTTCATGAAATGTCAGCTGAGCAGGTCCGATAATACAAAAAGAGGATGGAGCTGCTGTGACCGCACTTCATATGAAGTTAAAACAAATTATGATAATGATATTTAAGTCAAAATTCAAACCAAAGTGGTGGATTTAGCTATAGCTAGCATGGCCAAAAGCACGGCGATGTACACTAAAACAACATTTTCACCTGATACCTAGTAATACATACACTTAATATTCAATTTGTGAATCTCCAACATGCATTGTGGTTCATATGAAGTTAAAACAAATGAGCCCACAGTGAACCTGCATTTATTATTTTACTGCAGCATTTCTGAAAAACATTACGGATTTCATAAACACCATGCAGACCTTTATTGCACACATCTATCACAAAAACTTAAAGCAAAAGGTATTTACACCTGTCTCTTAACTATGATCAACATTTGGGGTTCAAAACAATCAGATTTAACAAGGATTCCAGGTGGTGGACCCCCCCTCCTGATCAAAGACAGTTGGTCTGTTCCACTTCCTATAAGTATAAGAGGCCATCTTTAGTGTCTTGGTGGATGCCTCAATACATGGAGCCAGGAAACATAAACATAAAAAGAAATAGAATATCAGCTGTAATACCTGAACACTAGATGTTGCAGTTATGCAAGAGTGTTTGATAAAAAGTGTTAGCAAGCTAGCAAAGAACTATAAACAAGTAGCTAAAGGCAATGAATACATAGTAGAAATAAATAAATAAAAAATAATGGATAAACAGTTGAAACATTCAGCTTCACCCAAGTAGTAGTAGTAGTAGCATGTTTGCTGACCAAACCAACCTAAATATTGACAATTTAATTCCATTAAAAACAATATCCACTTTTGTATAATGAAAAGTTGTATATTTAGAACAGACATTGGGAATCGATGAAGGGGTACATGTGGTCATCTGAAAGGGCTGTGGGGGAGGGGGGGGGGGGGGACTTAGACCAAAGAAGTTGGGAACCACTGGATTAAACCAACAAGATACAACCAGTAGAATACTTTCAATAGAAATAAACCAAATTTTCATTAGAAATGCCAAACTTTGTAATCATGTAAGAGAAAATATCCCGACAGTCGATATATGATACAATACATACTGGTTGTCAGTGACGGACCCCTATGGGCCACTACTGTTAATTTGTCTTATTACAAATTCTTAATTTGATAAATTAATTTGTGCATACAGCCACAAATATTCAAGATTGTAATACGGCGAGGTGTGTGGAAAGATTCACTCGGAAGGCAGAGTTCCTTATTTCCAAGCTAGGTTATTGACAAAGCGCCAGCAGGATATTACGTCATTTTGACGTCACGATGGCGCGCGCCACCTTGGATGCAGCTAGTATAATTCACCTTTGAGTCTTCATCCCTGCAGTGAACCTGTGTTCAGACTCTCTGGTTTGATGATCACGTTTTGATGGTTTCCTCCTCTGTCTGAATGTCCAACAGGTGTCAGGAAGAATGTGAAACTGGAACCCCTGAGACTCCGAAGCTCCGCCTCTTTCTCTGCAGACAGCTATGCCCGACACAGGAACCCGTACCGCAGGAAAACTCCGTGGTCAGCGTTCGTAGGTGGGACCACCCGCCGTGGTTGACCCTGCCCTGGGTGACGGGGGACTCCATGGTCTGGCTCGCCCCACCCTCTGCACCGCCTGCGCCCGCCTGTTGATTCTGCGATCATATATCCCTGCTACCTTTCCCTGCAGCTCGACTTACCGGAAAATGGCGAGGGGCTCGAAGCCCCCGAGTGTCACGGGACACTGCGTCCTCTTCCTGCTGACGCTGAAGATCTCCTGGCTGCTAGGCTCAGCCGGCCAGAAGCCGGCCGTGTTGGCGGACTCCCAGCTGCCCCTGCAGGAGTACGGCCACTCCATCCGGCTGGATGGCGACATTATCCTGGGCGGCTTGTTCCCCGTGCACTCTCGCGGCGAGAGGGGCATCCCCTGCGGCGAGCTGAAGAAGGAGAAGGGCATCCACCGGCTGGAGGCCATGCTGTTCGCCATAGATCTCATCAACAAGGACCCGGAGCTGCTGCCCAACGTGACGCTCGGGGCGCGCATCCTGGACACGTGTTCGCGAGACACCTACGCCCTGGAGCAGTCGCTCACCTTCGTCCAGGCGCTCATCGAGAGGGACGGCTCCGACGTCCGCTGCGCCAACGGAGACCCGCCTATCTTCGCCAAGCCGGACAAAGTGGTGGGCGTCATCGGCGCGTCGGCCAGCTCCGTGTCGATCATGGTGGCCAACATCCTGCGACTGTTCAAGGTAAGAGGACGCCAACAGGTGAAGTTTGAATCTGTGTGCTGGCTTCTGTTCTGCAACGCATTGTTGTCAACATCTGAGAAACTAACGGAGAAACGACTGCAAAAATACTTTGTGGTTCTTTATGTCTCTGTTGTCTAGGGTTGGGCATCGTTTGGAAATTAACGATTCTGATTCCAATTCCGATTCTTCCTTTCGATTCCGGTTCTTATTGATTCTCGATTCGGATTCTTTGAGGGGTGGAGTTGAAACAGGTCACATGCCTATTTTCACAAATAAGAGGAAAGTTTTATTTTGATTCAATGGTGGTTTGCAGTTTTACAACCTTTTCAATGTAAAATAAAGCCAGACTAGAGCGCTGCTTACTGTACTCCATGGCTGCAACACAACAAGCCTGGCCGCTACGGAAACCAAAACTTGCGCATATTAAATTTGGAACCCATGATCAGATTTGAAACCAAATCCTCCAAACGATTCCAATAAAGAAACGATTCTACTGGCATCGTAATTTTTGAAACGATTCCAAGTAGGAATCGGTTCTCGATGCCCAACCATACTGTTGTCTCTCTGATTTTTCTACTCTTGTTGGACCAGAGAAGTCGAAATGTTCAAGGTTCAAGGTTTCTTTAGTAGTACCCAAGGGTAAAAAGTGTTGTGCAGACGGGAGATTTAACATTCCAGGGTTAAAACAAGACCTCACAGCAATACATTTTGAAAGGACTTTAAAACAAAGGCATTAAAACAAGTTTAATCACAGTATCAAATTAGTTTCGAGGAGCCTAAGAACTCCTAAGAAAGCGCTTTCTCACACACAGACAGACAGACACACACACACACACACACACACACACACACACACACACACACACACACACACACACGAGTGTCCCGAGTCCCGACAAAAGCCTGTCGGGACGCTAAAATGTCCCGGTTTACACCAACCACTATGAAATTGTCCCGGTTGTCAGCGATTAGATAGCCAACGTGGTCTTTAACTTTAACCGATCAGTAACTAAACCCACGTAGAAAGACTAACATAGTGTCCAGCGTATGATTTTAACAATGTGTGTGTGTCAGTCTATCGTAGCGGTCTGCGTCTGTGTAATCTGTACAGCCAGCGTTACAGTGTATATTTGCAAACATTGTTGCAATGCCTCTTCTTATCTGTCGCGTTTTAACCAGTCCCTCCAGGATTTCGCTGCCTTTTTTTTAAGATTGTTGCGGCCCAAAATGCCTGATTTAGGTCACCGTGTCATCTCATCTCCGGTTTTTCCTGCATCCACCGTGTGTGTTTGTGTGTGCGCGCGCTCGTCAGCCACGCCCGCTGCAGAGAGCCGACAGGATTGAAACGGCAGCATCTTCAGCGACATTAGAGTGAATAAACGTTCCAGCGTACATTGATGTTAAAATGTATGCAGGTTGGCGGGACGGTCTGAAATGTTCTGCACGGTCTTTCGCTGCACGTTTTGTTGGTAAATGGGAGATGTTCGAGTCACACACGTCTCGTCTTCATATCACACATATCTTAGCAGCTGCAAACTGACAACATAGCACCTGAGAGTTGATCAGGACAGTAGAGCCTAGAGTCGAAAAAGAAAACGAGAACCTGGAGGATCGAGCAGGTGAGCTGGTATGTCGTGTCTCCTCAAGGTTTTGTCACTAGCAGGGTTGATGCGTTGATAAATGCAGTTAAAAAAAGTGCAACTCGTGCGCTCTTCAGTAATGCGACTCACACACTGATACTGAACAGGAAGAGAATCTGGTTGAAGAGCTTTTCAGACTCCAGATGGCGCACTCCTCACTCAGGGATTGTAATTAATGTAAAAACTCTACTTTCTAATCTCACCACGTCTTCGTCTTCATGTCCGTCTTCTTCAGCAGATGTGGTTGAAGAAAATGGAAGCTTTAATTAAAGACAGACAGACAGGTGTGCTATTAACGTGAGCTGGTTGTTTTAACGGTCTGGATAAATCTTGTGTCGAGTGGATTTAAATATCCTGAAGCATCCTGAGAGCGAAAGAAGAGGTGACCAGGTTTTCTTTTGAGTGGATTTGAACGGCGTGTCTGCGGTTATTTGTGAGAAAGCACCGTGACCTTTTTCTCAGTTTAAGGTACAATATGTAACATTTCTGCTTTAAAATGTCTAAAAATTACCATAGCTATGTTATATATTTTTATGAGTTGTGTTCTTACACTATCCCAAATGTTTCCACCAAATGTCAAACCCAGAGAAATCTGTTATTTTATTTTCAGACACGGCACGTTTCCTTTAGTCGCCCGTCAGTGGCGTCATATAACCTTTCACCCTCCAGTTACTCTAACTTCCGTCAGAACACTGGTACCAAGATGATACGTTCAGGAGTAATTGTAAATCATACAATGTCACAGAAAAAAAAAATATAAAACCGTAATACTGCTTTTTGTTTTGCCATACAGCATCATTTTGTGATTAATTACATCCCACTTTTTATCACAGTAATACAACAGAGACCTTATCTATTTTGAAAGTTCAATATTGATACCAGCTTGACGTTACTACAATGTGCTAACGTTGATGCTAATGTTTTGTGGGTAACATTATGAGGTTACAACATCGTTCAACACGCTAATAAAGTTATTTTTAGTATGACTGTTTCGACCACAGCTAACAGGACTGAGCTAACCCACGAATAACTTCACTAGTAACGTTAACGTTAGCTGTATAGATAGACGATTAATCTAATGCTAATTTAGCCAAAGTAGCACACCCAAGTCTGTCTGCCTCACTCCCCCGGCGCAGAGAGACTCAGTCGGTATGACAGCTGACAACAGCCCCGGGACATATAGCTAGCTAGTTACCGTTAGCCCCCAGTCAGCTATCAGACAGCTACTTCCATTACAGCAACCCCCCGGCCAGAACTTATCTCCAGTGCCTGGTGCTTACGACGCTAACGGCAGTTTAATTAAACGTCGGGAAACAGACTATATCAGACCCAGCCCCGAGTCACAACAGCGGCAACATCCATAGCGGTAGCTAGCTACATCTCTGTAGCGCTACCGGTGTGTCTGCCGAAAAGTGTTACAACAAACCCCGTCCGCCCCGGTGTTGAAACCGTCCAAAAGGTGACATTGATATGTGAAATATTTTGTGTTTTAGCTGCTGGCTACTGTTAGCTTGCTGGCTCACTAGCTAACTGGTCAGCTACAACAAAAAAAAAAACATAATTATGTTGGGGAAACTGCAGCTATTTTATTACAATAACATGAATAAACGTTACTAAACGTAACGTGAATAAACTTGAATGGGTAAACTCGTACGTGAACTGATGCTTTGTAACTGGCAGCGAAGGTGTTTAACACTAAAAACTCCCATAATTCCACGCAACTTCCCAACGTCATCAAAAGTCCAGTTTTACCGTCCATTGTTTTGGTTGAGAGACCCCTAGCGGCAGAAAGTTACATATTGTACGTTTAACTCGTAGCTCAGATAACTCACAAGTACGGACTTCCAAAACATTTTTGACGATAAAGATCTTTTACACCGGCAGCGACTACGCATCTTTGAACTGTACTGAAGTGAATGAACGATTTGAATCGGACTTGTGACGACCTTTACTTCGTGATGGAGTAACCAAAGTTAGTGAGTAGTGCTGCACGATATGAGGAAAATATCTCATTACGATTATTTTGACTGATATTGCGATATGATTCACGATATTGGAGGGAATTATCGTTTTTGTATCAGTTTCATTGAAAAAGAAAGAAATTAAAATTATTATAGTGTGATTTTATTTTTATTTTTATTTTTTTTTGCGAGGATCTGTACCAAACAAAGATTTTTTTCTTTAGTCTGTAGGATAGGATTTGTAGGCCAGGACGTCTCTCTAGCACCACAATACTTAATTCAGAATGGTTAGACACATATTTTGCCCTTAATAAGGGATATTGCACTAGTCCATATTGCGATTTCGATACAGTTGAGATTAATTGTGCAGCCCTAATTAGTGGGTTGTTTTTTCTTTGTGTGTGTGTGTGTGTGTGGACCTTCTCTGGTCAGTTCAGGTAAAAAAATAATAAAATAAAAAGATACAGTTACAATTAGGGGTGTAAGAAAAAAATCAATACACTTGACTATCGCAATATTTTATTTTGCAATACTGCATTGATTTTCAAAAAGGCAATATCGATTTTTTTTTTTTTTTTAAACGTTCAAAAATATTCATATAAGACAGTGGTTTATGTTGTGTTTAAACCCCCTACCGCTAGATGGCTATGCTGAGACACATCACTAGTATCCTTGGCTAACAGGGCCTAGCAGTGCTTGACTTTTTGATAGAAGCTAACAACGTAGCTATGGCTGAACTTTGGCCTACTTTAGCATATAAACATTAGCTCACTAAGAGCCTGTGAACCACAATCCCAAACTGGCAGTTTGATTTTCTGTGTACTGAATTGTTTACCTAAAGTAAAATAGTTTGACTGTTATGCACATCATGTCTTTTTTTAAATATTAGTTTTTCTACAATGTATACTTTTAAAAAATCCCAATATATCGCCATACGCACAGTATCGAAATATATTGCAATATATTGAATCCTGACCCATGTATCGTGATGCGTATCGTATCGCCAAATTCCTGCCAATACACAGCCTTAGTTACAATAGGGTGTTCAGATGTCCTCTTTTTGTGGGTACAGTCCCTGTTTTTGGTGGCCTGTCCCCTGCTTAAGCCGGTCCCACTTTTAACTGTTTGTTAAAAACAGACCGTGTGTGTGGCTGTGCTTGTTGAAACCTGAATAGCCTCTTTTTTATTTTTTATTTCATAGATAATAACATTGTATATTTAAATGATATATTGACCACCCAACTGGAAATGTCCTCAGTTTTCATTTCAGAAGTGTGTATATCTCAATGGTTTGAGTCAAGAGTCCTTTGTGGGTTTGACTTGAGGGAGAACTGACAGGCAGCCCGAAAATGTCACTCAGTGGTGGAGGAAACATGTCTCTGGCTCTTCATCAGCTTCATCCTCCCCCTGAGCTGGATGCAGCATAGAAAGCCTTTTCACACGGGTGTTTGTCGTCGATGTAAACAAGTTGATCCCAGCTGTTGCCTTATCGTCTTTCGGCTCATGCAGACAAACTCTCTGGAGGCGGTGTGTTTCGGTGTTGCTATGCACGGCAGAAAAAACAATTCCACTGCGTTAAATTAGCGATGATGAGCTCTTTGATTCATGTGTATGTGTTAGAGCCCAGCCTGCGTAATGAGGACAGAAAAATGCCCAATACCATCACTTATCTAAAATTAGCTGGAGATGGGAGGGGGAGAAGGGGTGTTAACCAGATTTAGCTGATGCAGAGGTTTTCTCACCCTGCTGTCCCTCACCGCTGTCACAACCTTTCAGCTGCAGCAGACACTCTGACAGGTAACAGGGACTGACTGCAGACTTGGTTTATAGTCCATTTTCCAAAGGGCTGGGTTCCGAATTCAGTACTTTTTAGGGACCGACCGAATTGCCTCTTAAGTATTGAGTATCGAAAAAATGCCTCCTCATTCAATACCCAATTTAAATCCCTAAGGGATGAGTCTCATCGGCGTCAGTGAGCCAATAAGCACGCAGCATTCTACCAAGATCTAATAATGCTTGCGATTGGCCGTTTAACGTTGCACGTCGCAGAGACACGCAGGGAACACTCAGTTGGAGCTGAAAAATAAATAAAAAGGATTTCTGTGTAATGTTGTAATTTCTTTTTGTTTTATAAAATTGGTATTGAAAAAGGTATTGTTTAGTTACCGGTATCAAAGTCACGGTATTGGTACCGGTATTGAATATTTTTTAACAATACCCAGCCCCAGTTCTCAGTTAAAGCGCTCATATTATGCTTTTTGGCTATTTCCCCTTTCCTTTATTATCTTATATATTTTGTGCACGTTATAGGTTCACAAAGTGAAAAAGCCCAAAGTCCACCCGAGCCATTTTCATTACTCAGTGCCAGACCCTTAACCTTTCGGATTTGGTTCTGGCTTTCCAGGCTACTTACCATCTCCAACAGAAAACACTGTTCACAAACTGCTCCAAACAGCTCTACTGTAGTCCAGCCTTTACTTCAGAGACCAACGTGAATCACTTAGTAACACACGTTATAATGTTCGCTTGGCTGATAGCAGGACACGCCCTTATACTCTGCTTCTGACTGGCTAGTAGTCCTTACCTAGTACAACAAAAATATATATATATTTTTTTTAATTAAACCATGTAAACCTATTCTGATATAACCTCTAAATACAATTATGAATGTGAAAATGAGCATAATATGAGCACTTTAAGATAATGTAATGCAAACATGTCACTCGGTGAACTCCTTAAACTCAAGACTCACCATTACATCAAATTAAATAATTCTGAATGCAAACTCCAGTGGGATGAAACGTATTCCAATCCCAGGCTGTTCTCATGAACTGAATTTGTATATGTATTCAACTTATTTTTTGCTGTATGCACCACGTTGACTGCAGCTGTATAATGCTCCGGACCGCATAGGGAGGAGGTCGGGGTCATGAAACCCAGCACTTTGAAGCTGGGGAGCGGCGTTCGCTTTCCCGGGAAAACAAAAGACTTTCACCCAGGAAATGAGTGTTCTTTACTTGGTAGTGTTTTAATTCAAACCATGATCTTATTCAAAACGCAGTCATTTTGGTGACCAAACTTCCAAGTCACGGAACGCGCGGGCTTAAACGGTGCGTCAAAAAATAATAATTGTTTGCATCAACTTGTTATGTTGTTAATTTTGCCCTAGTAAGGTCCCAATATCCCTGAAATGTCCCGGCTCTATTAACAGATAAATCATCAGTATCTGTCCTGTCTTGATTCACAGGAGTTTTGCCGTTAATAAAACGGCAGGTGTCAGAGGTGAGATGCTTCATCTGAAACTGTGATATCCTCTCGGCGCATTTGCATAATATTTGCACATCCATTTTCACACCGTATCACGCAGTGGGAGCCTGGCCTCGCTCTCCAGGAGGATGCTCTGCTGCGACAGCGGCTCACGCTGCTGCATTATATTTCCATCTCTGCGTGGGAGAGACAGAAGCCACAGCGTCTCTGTTTATGAGCTCGCTGCAGGCTCAGCCAAAAAACACCAAATGGAAAAAAATGAGGTGATGGAAAGAGGTGAGAAAATGACAGAGGGAGGAATGAAAACAGAGGGAACCTTCTTCCTACATCGTTCCATATAAACTGTCAGAGGGAGGAACGGCCGCCTCAAACCATAGACAAAGAACAATATCACTGTCAGTCAGTATCATCGGTGGTATTGTGTTATACTGAGAGGCCGAGGAAGTATTCAGATTCTTTCCTTAAAGTGCCCATATTATGAAAAAAACAAACACTTTTTTTCTGGGATTTGGGGTGTTATTTTGTGTCTCATGTTCTTCCACATGCATACAAACTTGGAAAAAACCCATCCATGCTGTTTTGAGTGAGATACGGTTTCTGAATGTGTCCTACCTTCAGTCTCCGGGTAAGCTGTTCAAAATCTGCACGGCTTTATACGTCGAAACGAAGATTATTATATTTATATGAAGGTGGACGGACGCTGACTTCTGTGCAGTCCTTGGTGGGTGGAGCAGCGTTCAAGCGGAGGACGTGGAGGTGGTCTTCAGACTGTGAGAGCTGCTCCACCTCAGTGCTTCTCTTCTTCAACTCAGAGATTTCATATTACAGCCCTTTGATGAAGCCTTCAGCCTGTTTCTTTGACTTTCTCTGCTTCTCTTTGATCGTGTCGATGAGCTCGGCCTGGCTTCTCTCAACAGACTCCTTCAGAGCGGTGAAGACCTGAACACCATCTGCTATCTCTCTGTCTGCATCTTCCTCACTGAGCTCCACTGAGTGTTTGATCTCCTGAATCTTCAGTCGTCTCATCTGCTGAATATCAGCCTCTGTCCTTCCCAGCTCGGCCTTCTTTCCTTCATATTCTTCTTTCAGAGGAACAACATCATGTATCTTGTTGTCTGAATATGTTCAGAGCAACCCCAAGGCCACCGATGGACCTCAGTCAACAAGCTAATGCTAGCTGTCCCTGTATTCTGTCTAACCTTAACTAGCCGGAGTTAAGTCACTGTGGTTTGGTTTTTACCTCCGCTCTGTTTTTATCTAAAACGACACATTCCTTGGTGTAATATTCTTTATATGGTTACAGATTCTGGTTTGAACTCAACTCTGACAGAAAATTTAGTGAGTGTGAGTGTAAGGCAGTGTACTCGCCAGTGTTTGGCAGAGATTCTGCTATTATTGAGAAAAAGCTGCTGGAGACTTGTCTCGACTGCAGCTCTGCTGTCACTCAGACAACCTTTCACTTTCAACTCAGAAAATGTGACGTTGCAGCTCTCCTCTTTCAGCGTTGCTCCACTTCTCAGTGGCCCCTCTCCAAGAGGGAGAGAGATTCAGATAATTTACTGAAGTAAAAGAACTAATACCACACTGTAAAAATACTCCACTATAAGTTAAGTCTCCTGCATTCAAAACCTTTTATTGAAGTAAAAGTATTATCAGCGTTACTAAAAGTAGTCATTGTGCAGTATAATGTTCCCTCTCAGTGTTTTCCTCTTCTATCTGATGATTCTGGATTAATATTCCTGCTGCCTAATTGTCTATTTTGCATTTTACTGCTGTAGATGTTTAAGGATGCGTCCTCCTTGATTTTATGGAAATGCATCATATTCTATAAGATCATATATCAAAACCTTTCCGTTTTTAGCCAGACCGCTGGCGTGTAAACGTAGTCTTAAGCCGTCGGCAGAAAAGGCAGTCGGACTGATCAGTCGGCTCCCCGAGGTCCAAAAAAGTGCCTTGGAACATGTAATGTTTATGATTTATAACATGGGACGTTATGATGTTATTCCCATACGTGATGTGTCTCAGGTTGTATGCAGACATTTGTTTGTTGAGTCCACAGGGGGGCGCTTTAGTTTCATTTTGTTGTGTTGAGACTGCAGAGGCGAGGAAGGGGTCAGGAAGACAAAGATGGTGGAACGGAAAATGTAAATGATCGCAACGGAAATTTAGAAGTTCACTAAAGAGTCTGAAAGCCACTTTGCTGTGTCTGAGTTTTATTTAAGAACATTACAGAACACACCGAAGCAACGCCGTCTTGAGCGTACGTTCTGCGCGTGCGCGAGACATAATACAAAAAATGAAAACCGGAAATGACAACGCGTCTGGCTTTTCCAGCCGATTAGTAATGGCGGCTTGTTCGAAATACGATCTCGTATTTTACGGAAATAGTTCACTGAAACGTGTTTCTGAAAACATTTTAAGCGAGAAATAGGCCGTGCAGTTGCTGAATCTGTCTTCATTTCAGATTCTTTCAGATCGACAAAGGTCAGTTTCAAAGATTTGTCAGATTTTGAGAGGCATTCATCACTCATCCAACTGCCCACCCTCCGACCCATTAAGTCAGGTCGGCCAAAATGAAGGCAGACAGCTCCTCCGAGGAACAATGGCACGGAACACACCGAAACAGACTCGAGTCACTGACATCGCCAGACTGTCCAACGGCCGATTATCGGTTTGGTGTGTCAGGGCCATTAGTTGCATTCCACCACTGAATAAAAAACCCCAACAATAACCGACAACATATACAATGTTTATGTACTCGTCAGATATTGGTGCCAGCTGCAAAGCATTCCCAGTAATTCCTCCATGCTTGAAAGACTTCTCAGTAAGAAGCATTTGTTGCCTCCTGCGGCTCTGTATCATCTTGTTTCTGTTTTTTTTTTTTTTTTTCTCTGATTTCCTCTGATTTGACAGAATTGGGCGATGAAGATCAGTAGAAACCAAACGGACATTATTATCATGCTTGATGATACCAAACGAGAAAATCTTCACTGTGAGTCTTGTAGTGCGAGGCTGAGAAGCTTCAGAAAGCCCTCCAGGGCTTGTTTCATCTAGTTTTCAGGCAGCTGATCTTTGCACAGTTTGAAGACGTGTGAATGTAGAGGGTGGTTTTCACTCTCTGAAGTGCCGCCTCCTAAAAATCACACCACTCTTTGATAACAAGCAGCAGATGGTTCGCAAGAGGGAATAAACACATCATTATGTGGGACAAAAGGGAAGCAGAGAGGGCCATGAATATACACTCTTAATATACACTCAAATATTGACTGTCTGCAGTCCGCTGCTCTTTTTAGTAGCTCTAATGGAGGCGCGTCAATTTTATAAACCCTTGTAAAGTGCCTCGTAAAGCGTCGTTGTACAGACAGAAGAAGTAGTCGAGGTACAGTAGCTGGGATGAACCACTCTGTGGAGCAAATGTGTAAAAATTGCTGCATTTCTGATAAGTTGATGCATCGACGAAAAGTTGGGAAAATTAGACCAGGTTTGGTGCTTTTTAATAGGTGTTATTCCAAAAGGATTGCAACTCGACGCTGATCTCAAATCAGTCTTGATTGACCCAACGACTTGAGTAAAGTCCTAATTACCTGAGACTTGACACAGACTTGTATCCAAAGTCTAGCGACTTGACCTGGACTCGTCTCAAATGATTTAAATCTTAATTTAGACTTCTCTTCAGTGACACAAGACTTGACTTGTATGTGTACGCATGGGACATAAAACTAGTCTCATACGACAAGAGACTTGACTTGAACTTATTGTTTTAAATAATGGGAGACTTGGCTTAATGACTTGACTCAAATAACATAAAACATACAACATCTCAAATGACTTGACTCAGACTTGTCTTAAATGGCACTTTACTCCAGTGCTCAAGTCACTGGAGTCAAGCCTTGTTTCAAATTACAGGAGACTAATTAATATTTTTTTGACTTGGACTCATCATAAACTTATTTGCTTGAGCCTTGAAATGTGACTTAGATTGCGTGAGACTTTCCTCTGGTAACTTAAAACTAGATTCCAGTTTGTTTATTTTTTGCACAATGAAATCAAGACAACAGTAACAGAAGGAAATAAAGTAATATAAAATAAAGATTGTGCAGGTTAGATTAAGAAAACCCCTAGTGGCTTATAGAAGGAATCTCACCTAAGGAAAAGAAGAAAACTGTATATAATGAGCAATTACAAGAGTCCTAAACAATCAACATCTCAGATTTGTCTCAAATTACATAAAACTTTTCTGAAATTGTGTGAGACTTCACTCTAAGTAACTTCTTTATCTCAGATGTGGCTCAGATTTGTTTTTGGACTTGACTCTAGAGGAATTCCCTCTAGGGAACCTGTGCCAACATTCCAGTTTCTTTATCTCAGACTTGGACTCAGTCTCAAATAACATAAAACTTGTCTGCAATGACCCAAGACGACTCAACTTTTTTCCCCCACTTGGTCTTAAATGCCATGACACTTGAAACATCTCTTTCTGAACCAAAATCCTGATCTTGACCTAATCTCATCTAGTGCCAGGTGATGTCACTGCAGGTCCCTCAGTCAATCACACGACGGCCAATCAGACCTGTAAACCGACAGTATGACCTGAACATCTCATGCCTGAGCAGCAGCATCACGTCCAATCAATAACTTCATATCATATGTATGCTCTAAATGAATGTGGGGGTGAAAAATGCTCCACCTTCTCTTAAAAAATGAGTGTAAGCTGGAGGCGTGCGCCGGCTGATCTGTCTCGATTACCTGATAGCTCTGTTGTTGGCTACCAAATGTAATTTCTCTCCGAGAGAAAAAGAGGATGGAGGGAGAGGGTGGATAATGGAATTTAATCGAGGGGAATTTGCTCATTGTAGCGGCAATTCATTAGTGCGACTGATAATAACGACCTCGTTAAGCTGTCTGAAGCTGTCTGGCTGTCTGTGTTAATGAAGCTTTTTGTGCTTTATGCTCATTTTGATGGCCTCGATTTGTAATCCATCCAGTTTTCAATAACCCACTGTGTGTGTGTGTGTGTGTGTGTGTGTGTGTGTGTGTGTGTTCCCCAAATGACTGGAGACTCAAATCTGATCTGTTGTAAATGACTTGTCGTGAATGTTTTCAGTGACTTGAGACATGACTTGGACTTTTCTGATGACTTAAAATTTGACTTGGAATAATCTCAAATGAGAAACTGGACTCCGACTTGTTTCCAGTGACTTGAGACTCGACTTTAAAATAACTAAGTGGCTAAGTCTTTCCTTAAATGACTTCAAACCTGCCTCTGGCTTTTTTCAAGTGACTAGAGACTTGACTCTGACATGTTTTTATATGATAACGATAAATGACTGTACTTATCACCACTTGTAGGAACCAATTAACCCTCAGGGGATAAATAGGGACCAATCTTTGTTTAGTCAGGTGTTCTACCCGGAAGCACAGACACCACTACAGACCACACACACACACCAACTCACAGACCCATACACGCCACAGTCACCGTTAGTTGAAAAACCATGAAGCTGTAGTGGAAATAAATGGAACTACATTTTGTTTATTGTGAAACATTTTCATTCAACAATGAAGTTTGCATGGCATTTACATGTTTCTTTAAGAATGATTATAACAACAAAAAAAATACATATATGTATGTTTTTTGTTTCCATTAGGAGACCTTAAGGAACAGTGTGAAATACCCTATAATATAATCGTTCTATCACCCCTTTAACCCCTTCTCAAGATCCCTTTCTTCAGTTACCCACCCCTCCCACCCCAGGAGTGTATTCTTACTCGTGTCTTAATGGCCTTCTCTGTCAAGATAAGAGTCCAAGGGAAGCCAAACTTTATCAAAGTGCCTAAGCTTGTCCTTTTTAATTAAATGTTTATTTTTTATTGTATGTCTACTGCAGTCACATGGGAAAAGTAACTAAATTTACATACTGTGAATCTTTTTTATTATTATTGAATCGAAAATCGATTTTGAATCGAATCTTGAGCCTAAAAATTGATATTGAATCGTGACATTTTCTGAATCGTGCACCCTTAGAATGTAATTCTCTCCATGTGTAGAGTATCGGTCAGTTCTGTCAGCCAGTGCTTGAAGGAGGGCACCTCTTTCTTTTTCCAAAAGAGTAAGATAAGTTTCGCAATTATAACACCATATGCCAGAAGACGCTGTTGTGCTACTCTTAATTTCCTTAACTCTTCAGATACACCCAGAACTATTAAAACAGGTTCAGGCTCTATCTGGACTTCCAAGATCATAGAGAGAAAATGAAATATGTTGCACCAGAAGTCTTGCAATTTGGGACATGGGGCATAGCTATGAAGTAAGGTAGCGTCCATGCATTCACATTTCTCACAGAGAGGTGAGATTTCTGGAAATATTTTAAGCAATTTTGCTTTAGAATAGTGAAGTCTGTGAAGAATTTTAAACTGTATTAAGCAATGTCGAGCATTAATGGAACAGTCATGGATATACTCCAAACTCTCCTCCCAAACATTTGGTAGTATTGAGACATCTAGTTCCTTTTCCCATTCTTCTTTTAAACGGTCCATATCTGGTAGAAACATGCCTTGTAAAGTCTCATATATTTGAGAAATGATGTGGCGTGACTTAGCAAGGCCTCTAACTTATTTGGCTTTGCCTTGTTGAAATTGGGAAGATGAGCTCTGACATAGTCTCTAATTTGAAGATATCTGAAAAAAATATTCTTAGGCAGGTTATGTTTCTCCTGAAGTTGCTGGAAAGATGCAAACTTCCGTCCTACACTAAGGTCGCCAACATTTCCGATCCCCATTGGCTTCCAGATATTAAAGGTCCCATCCAAAGTGGAGGGGGTAAAGGAGGGATTTGCTGCAATAGGTAGCAAAAATGACAACACACTGAGCTTGAAATGCTTTCTCAGTTGTTTCCATATCCTTATTGTGTCTTAAATGATAGGATTATGCTTAAAGCATGTTCTATTGAGTGGCACAGGTGACAATATAACTGCCCTAATAGAATATGCCCTCCAGTTCCATCTCTAGCACATCATATGGCAACTGGGTGTCATCTGTCATCAACCAATGAGCAACAGAGCGTACTCCATTGGCTCAATAATACAATATAAAGTTAGGGAATGCAAGCCCCCCATTGGCCCTGTGCTTGCAGACATGATCCTTTTTAATTCTTTGAGATTTATAATTCCATATAAAGGGAATGACAGAGTCCAGTTTCCTAAAAAATGATTTAGTAAGGTATATAGGTAAATTTTGGGAAAGATAAAGAATTTGAGGCAGAAAAAACATTTTAATGGCATTGATTCTACCCATCAAAGAAATTGGGATTGTTTTCCAGAATTGGATATTGCATTGAAGCTTGTTTAAGGTAGGGAAGTTAGCTTTATGAAGATCACTGTACTTCTTGGTGACCATAGTGGTCACCAAGTGGCTTCAGGTAAATTTGACTGTCTGATGTAACTCGGAACTGAAACTGACTGAGCCATTCTCGATGCTCAACTCGTATTGGTAGTAGCTCACTTTTGTTCCAGTTTAATTTGTACCCAGAGAAAGTGCCAAATAGATGAAATACCTTCAGTATTGTTGGAATTGTTAGCTGTGGTTGGGTACAATATAACAAAATATCATCTGGGAACTACTTGTTTTAACTGCACATAGGACCTGGACTTTAATTGAGAAAGTTGATTGAAAAAGTGCATCCCCTAAAATCCCGTGTTACAGCATGTCAGGGGCTTAAAGCTTGGGCGTAGCCTCTACACCACTGACACTAGGTTTGACTTGGCCCCTTAGACTTTATTGAAACAGCTCTGATTAGAGCTGAAATCATAATTTAATATCTTGTTGATTCGTTTATCAACTGCAAATTGATCCAAAACATTGGTTTAACCCTTGTGTTGTCCTCAGGTCAAATTTGAACCGGTTTTAAGAAATATGGGTTTCTTTCAACCAAATTGCCCAAAAATAACCTGGATGTACGTTGTATGGAACTCATACAACATTTGAAAAAACTGATTATTTCTATAAAATTTTGCTGATTTAGCTAATAGTCAAAATAATTCATAATTTCTGCTTTTTTTAACTCAAAGATTTGGTATAATGTCATTTAAATTAGGTTTATTGACCATGAATTTGAGAAAGCGTTGAAATAGTGACAAAAACGTTTTAGAAAAAACTGTTGATTTAACATTGCTTACTATACCTCATTCAAAACCCAATTTCATTCCCTAAGGAGTAAATCTCATCATCAGGGAGCCAATCAGAATACAGCATGCTTCTACCAAGATCTAATAATGCTTGTGATTGGCTGTTTAGCGCTACACGTCATAGAGACATGCAGTAAAAACTCTACGTTACGCACATAGTAGTAGGAGCTTTTTTTTTTTTTTTTTTCAAAAAAAGTATAGATTAGGAAACTGTATCAAAGTCACCGTATTGGTATTGTATTGGTACCGGTATTGAATATTTTTTAACAACACCCAGCCCTACCTTTTAAGTCATTAATTTATAAGAAACTTTGCTTTACTTGAAGGTATCTACATAAGAGTGACATGACACTGTCATGACAGTCAAGAAACACATTAACCATAACCATAACCCTAACCTTAACTTGTCATGACAAAAACCGAATAACACTTACTAAAAGAAGCGTTATGTCATAAATGTTTATGACTTGTTTATAATGTTTATGACCCGTTCATGACAGCGTCATGTCACTCTTATGTAGATACCTTCAAGTAAAGTGTAACCAAAACTAGTACTACGAGTATCTTTTGAGTTTTGGACTGTTGGTAGAACAACTCTTTTCATCAGACCTTTGCAGTCTCGCAGTGAAAGTATTCGGCTTTCGGTCCATGTTGTCTGTGTTGAAGGTATAATTTTGATATAAAAAAAAAAGGTCGTTGCTCTGCCACCCGATGAAGAAATCTGACCCATGTGCTGGTAAAAACGCTGAGGTGATAATCTGAAATTCCAGACTGCTGCGGAGTCAGCGTGACCGCTGCAGATCATCATCAGCCGAGCGGTGGCGGAGGTCAGAGGTCAGAGGTCATCAGCAACAGACTCCGTTCATCACAGAGGAAAATGTTATTACACACACAAGAGATGATTACATATTTTATTCAGGCGCACAGGAAATGTCTCTTTTCAAAGATATTCCTCCATATCTTCATGAACCCCTTAAAACAAGGTTTTCTACCTACACCTTTATTTAACTGTTCAGTTGTTGTGTCCCCCCCCCCCCGAACTCTGTTTCCAAAACCACATGCAGAGAGCCCTTTCTCATCTTTCATCGACCCCGCACCTCACCGGGCCCAAATGCTCCGCCAACACTAACGCCAGTATCCTCCCTTCACCGCACATTTAACCCTTGTGTTGTTTTCCCGTCAACCTTTTTTTTTTCTTCAACATTTTTGACGCCTTTTTTACACAGTTTGTTTTTGCTTTTTCCAACGTTTTAAATTGTAAAATTTTTCTTCTTTACATGTTCAGCGCTTATTTCTACGTCCCATATTTTCTGATATAAAACAAAAATTGAAAACGGATCAATTTGACCCGAAGTCAACACAAGGGTTATGACCAATATAAGTTGCCAATTTTATTTCGTCCTCGTAGCTTTGGGGTCAACTTTTGCGATCCAGGCTCAGGTCTCTGATGTGAAAGCCCCCTTACTGCTTTATATTCCATTATATTTCTTGATATATTTTGAATGTCATCTGTGTTTTCCTTCTCATTGGGTAAATAAAGGTATTTCCATCATAAATTGGTGCGTAAAAGTGTAACAGAATGCAGGAAAGGAAGTCTTTAACACTCAAAATAACCCCACACTTTGACTTTGACTACAATACATTAGACTACACCACTGGATCATACCACTGCAGGATTTTATTAATGGAAAGTACTAATTTTATGATTGGCTGGCAGGTGTTTCATATACGAAGCCTGATCCCAATCCAACAAGTCCTCTTACCTAAAACCACGTGTTACATTAACATTTCCTGTCTCTTTTCAAAGATTTTCTTCCATCATATCTTCATGGGGTGGACAAAAGAAAACAACATGGTTTTCTACACCTCTTTCCCCTGTTATCAGGTGTCTGTCCTTTTTTGTTTCCAACACTGCAGACAGAGCAGCTATAATGTAAAATAAAAAGAAAAGTGACAATTTCCCTCTGGATAAACCAAGTTTTGTCTTGAAATCTGAATCTTAAAAGGACACCAGACTTTTATAAACTAATTGGGCTGGAGATTTAGATTTTACAATCCCTTTCGTGTGTTTCTGTTGATTCAGAAATGAATATATTTGATTTAAAAAAAGCTCACTGTCGCTCCAGATGTCAGTCCCCTGGTTCCAGTGTAGATAAGGAGGGACCTCATCTCTCTCAGCCCTCGATCGTAAACGTCTTGAGTAGTGTTATCGTCTCATCTCGACAGCAGCGCCAGGCGCAGCTTGTTTGGGTTTTCCCACAGATGGATGGTCTCGCTGCCCGCGCTTTGCTGCGGTGAATCTGAGCATCACTAACGGACTTCTCCGCTCCTGATTGGTGGACGGGGGAGGCCTACAGGCGTCTGCTTACGTAATAAGAATACGCACGCACACACCCACTCCTCCTCTGGTCTCCTCAGACTGTTTTCTTGGATTTGGTTCAGGACACGTTCAGGGAGGAGAAACCCTCCACTGTGAGTCACAGCAGCCGCGGGGGGGGGTTATGTTGACCTTTGACCTGCTCTAGCCTAAAGGGCTGTTCACACTAAGACTAGTATAAAGAGAGCTTTAGTCCCGCTCCTTCCGGTGGACCTCATGGGGCCTTAACTCGGAAAAAATATGAGCGGTAGTGAACGGAGAGAAGCAAATTATTTTTTGATCCCGTTTGAATTGAGCCATGGATTACAACTATGATGTTCATCAATTTAAGAGAAAATGTTTCAACCGAAGAAAGTCTCAGTTAGCCGTAGGTTTGTCGTAGTACCACTTAGTTTTGTGTGAACCCGCTCAGTGATCTACATCTCCCGTCCCGCCCATATACAGAGGTTTACTCTTCGACGCAGCGGGCCCGGGTTGGACTCCGACCTGCGGCCCTTTGCTGCATGTCATTCCCCTTCTCTCTCCCCTTTCACGACTTCAGCTGTCCTGTCAAATAAAGGCCTAAAAATGCCCCCAAAAAATAATCTTTAAAAGGCTGTTTTGCAGAAGCGACACCGTGGCTCCGTCCGACACGACCATGACGATTGTGATTGGCTTAAAGAATGCCAGTCAACCAGAGCACGTTTTTCTCCCCATCCCGGAATATAATAAAGAGTGACTTAGTGAAACGACACCTTATTAAACAAACAACAGTAACTGAAAGTAATCAATAAGCACATTTACTGCAGATATTCATTAATTGGTGTTGAAGTAACTTTTTTTTTTTTAAAAGAGTCTGATTCTCATGGGGAGCATATTGCAAGCAGAAGGAGCCCTATAAAGAGCAGTTCTCATCATTACATTTGTTGGTGGACTTGGCACCACCAGATGACCACTTGACGTGCAATATGTCAAAAACCCAGTGTAAAGAAGTTACTTAAACAGCAACAACAACTACGCTTTTGAATCCCACTAAATATTTATGTATTATACCTGAATAATCTGTTTGTGAATGTGTCTGAAAACACCCTGAAGTGCAAAACATAGATGAGGATGACAGAAATATTAAGTGAAAAGCATGAATCTGTGCCAAAAGTGAGGTCAAAAACAATCACACTGTCACCTCCTAACGGTTATGTAAATGTCGCCTGGGAGTGATTCTCCCGCAGCAGTTTGGAGGCGGGATGCCTTGCTCCGAGGCTCTGAGCCAGCAGTTTCATGTTGTTTGTTTGTCGTGCTCTCTGCTCCCTGGTTTTCCGGGTCAGCCCGAGGCCCCGCTCTCGTCCTGTCTGACATGTTTGGGATGTGCGGCGGGTTGACTCACAGCGTGAAGTGACGCTGCTGAGCGCAGGCGGTAACCTGACATTTATTGGGCTGCAGATGGAAATCGTTTTTTGCCTGAATGAGTCGGTTCGGAGGAGGAGCTGTCGCCTCGGTGGAGGAGCCATCTTCTTCTCCTGTCTCTGTACACACTTCATGCTTCATTTGTGTTTCCTGCGCACTCCCACGCTCGTCTCTTCCTCTCTGCTGCCTGGCCGTCACGTCTCTCTGTCCCCGTCAGCAGCTTTTTATGCCGTATGCCATTTCTTTATCTTCATCTGATGAAATACAGACAACAGAGAGGAAGGGGGTCAAGGGGAAGGGAGAGGGAAGGTTGAGGGAAGGAAAGAAAACAAGGGGAAGAGAGGAAAGGAGACAAGACAAGGAGAGAAGAGAGAAAATGAAACGAGGAGAGGAGATATGGATGGAAACAAGCTGAGGAAAGAAAACAAGTTGAGGTGTAAGGGAAGTCAACAAGGAAAGGAACAAGGAAAGAACACATGGAGAGGAGTGATGGAAGGAAATGAAAGAGGAAAAAAATGAAGAGAAAAGAGCGAAGGAAACAGAATGGAGAGATGAAAGGAGACAAGGAGAGAAGAGAAAACAAGGGGAGGTGTAAGGGAAGTAAACAAGGCAAGGAAAGTAGAAAAAAAGATGAAAGAGGATAGAAAACAAGGTAAGGAGAAAGGAGAGGACAAAAGTAGAAGAGAAGACAAAGAAAGGAGAGAGCGAAGGAAACAATATGACTTAAGAGTAAAAACAAGTTAAGGAAGAAACAAGGAAAGAAGAGACAAAATGAAACAAGGAGAGGAAAGAGGAAATTAGCCGGGTAACTGGCATAAGTTAACATGCTAACATGCAAAACTAAGATGGTGAACATTACATCTGCTTAACGTGATAAATGCTAGATGAGATCTGCTAGACGTGTCGACGTAGTTAGGTGTAGGCATGAGGAGTGGGGAAGGGTTAGGGTAAGAATACCAGGGTAAGCCAATCAGAGACAGAATAAGGCAAAAATGGGGCGGGCCATGAGGCACGTCCTGTGACGTCAACACGTCTAGCACATCCGATCTAGCATCTACCGCTTAACATCATCATGTTAGAATTAGCATTTAGCTTGATGCAAAGCCTCACAGACTCTCTTTCACCGCTGGAACGATGAATATGTATTTAATTGGGTCATTCATGTAGTAGAAATGTGAATTTTTAGAAGTTGGTGCCTTCTAGACCGAGAAAAACCCGCAAATGTATTTTTGGCTCATGTGGGTGAAAGACGACAACTCCCAGAATGCACTTGCTTCGCTGCTTTACAGTCCACTCCCAAGCTACGCCTACCGTTTACAGACATAATAGACAGTGAGACAAGTCAACTCAAATGTGGTTTATTGTCATTTCAACCATATACACGTAACAACGTTTTCACCGTGGCTCACATGGTGTTACACATTTAAAATACATAAAAAACGACACACGAAACATTTAGTGCACACACATTATAGGCTCCGTACAGTTCAGCTAACGCATTGGTAGCATTAGCGCTTGGTGGGCTGTCAACACCGGGTATAAACACCGACGTGAATTTGCGTGGAATGGTCGGCATCTAACAGTCACAAACTCCACCAGCAGTTAGCAGTTAGTTGGATGAAAGCCCCCCCCCCCACCATTTCCGAACCAGTCCGTGTCCGTGTAAACACAGCCCACCTCCACGAGCCCTACCCGACAGAGCAGCATCTGCTCGGAGGGCTAGCAGGCCTGGTAGCTGGATAGGTAATGTGAGGTCATGTTACGTTTGGTATCATTATTCTAATTTTTCATTTTTTAGTGTCATTTTTACCAACATTTTGTGTAATTTAGTCCGTGGTATACGATTTGTAGGCCTGGACGGATCCGCTAACCGCAACTCTTAATTTAGAAAGGTTTGACACATGACACTTTGCCTTTAACAAATATTGTGCGCCCCCCCGAGATTTGGATGCTGCACTAATCCATTTGGCGAAGTGCCATTAGTTGTGCAGCCGTACTTTAAACTTTATTATTATTTGTCATTCGCCACAACTACTAAAAACCCTGCCGCCTGTCTCGACGACAGACTGATTATTTCTGACCGTTGGATGCCCCTGCTGAGTTTTTTGGATTTCAGACGAACTTTGAGTTTGTTTGGTTAAATCCTGAACCCCCCCCCACCCACCCCCCACCCCCACCCACTGTCTGGTTTGAGCTGTTGTTGCTGTTAAAATGCTTTAGGGGGAAAGGACAAGACAAAGTAATTCAACAACAGAGACAAAACCTTTTAACAGCATTTTTCCGAATAGCCAAACAAATCACGGCTCGCCCCGCGATGCCTCCGGCTTTCAGCTAAATGGTTTTCTTCCTGTGCGGAGGAGGCTATTACCTGGACGAGTCCTTCACTGACGGTTTAATCACCGTGTCTCCCCCCCTCCCCCAGTTTGACTTTTTCTGAACATCAAACTCCTGCAAGTCATTCTGTTGTTTCTCTGGAGGTTTTCATCAAAGTACAAATTCTTGTGTTTTTATGCAGATTCAGGACTTTATTGTTTTATTCCAGACTTTGCAAAGTTGTTATTTTCCTGGGTTATTCTTACATTTTTGTCGTCCGTACTCTCTTCTCAGGGTTCTTTTGGACGTTTTCATTGTAATCCCAAACTTTTCAGGATTAGCCGTTGCCTTTTTTCTTGATTTTACAGAGTTATACCCCAGATATTTAAAGTTTTATTTTGGAAATTGAGATTGTGTGATGTGCTTTTGTTGGAGTTTTTCCCATTTTGTTTTGATTATTTCAGACTTCTCAGGGTTATTCAGAATCCCCCCCTCCCCGACCAGACCTTTTTAAGGTTATTCTGGGAATTCAGTCCCTATTTTTCACGTCTCATCACTTTTCAGCTTCTTACTTGACTTTTCAGGATTATTTCCGACTTGTCATTGTTTGCTCTGGACTGCTCAGGCTTCTCACTAACATTTCAGGGCTGTTCCTGACCTTTTTTAGCGTTCAGTATAGAGACGGGTGTTCTGTGTATTTTGATCCATAATATCATTTTTCAATGTATTCATCCAGTGTGTCTGTTGCACAAGAATCACTGGATGACTCCTGTGGGACTCAGATGAGATTACGTATAAATCTGTGAGCATGAGGGAATAAAGTCAGTTATCTGACAGCTTCCTTCACTTCAGAGGCTCCAGAGAAAGATGAACTCCGATTGGATCTACAAACACGCTGCGATGAACTGTGACTTTAATGAAGTCTGTGGCACAAACCTCACACAACAACACAAACACAAACACGAATGATCGGAATCCACAAACACACGTTTACCCACCCAGACGTCTTCATTCACCTGCCGTGACTCGGTCCAGTGTTGCAGTCGTGTCGCCAACAGAGGATTTCGAGCCAAGTCCCCAGTGTCCGAGTTACCAAAGAAGAAGTCACGAGTCCAGAGAATAGCAACTCGAGTCTGAGTCCAGGACTCGAGTACCCCATCACCGGCCCCACTGGCCCTACTGGCCCAGTTACAAACTAAATATGTACAGGAAAATACTTTTTACATCTACAACGTGAGACAGGTGCATCGGAGGGGGAAGAGCAGGTCAACAGTTGCGAAAGAAAACTCCCGCACACCGTCTAACTTGCAAAAATATTAATAGTAGGCAACAATTCGGTACTAGACCATCTTCAGGCAAAATGTATTTTGCTTCGCAACAGACTAAATATTATAATTTACATATTAATAATTACAATATTGTATATGCAATTAACATAAAATTAGCATAAAAGTAGTCCGAAACTTCATCCAAATTCTCCAGTCCAATTGTATGAATGCTCGAGTTCGATTTCATAAATCCTCGAGTCCAAGTCATCGGTGCGTAAGTCCAAGTCGAGTCACGAGTCCAGACAAGAGCGACTCGCGTTGGACTTGAGTCAGAGTCCAGGACTCGAGTTCCGCCATTACTGACTCAGTCCAGGACAGAACAGTTACTCTGACACGATTATTACGTTTTTTTTGGTGACTTTCTAAAAACATATTAAGGAGATCGTTCACTACTTTTTTATTTATTTTTTTATTTTAAAGGGACAGTGCACATGAATAATTTGAGGCCCATACTGAGAAGACCAAACTTACTACGTCTATACTGTACAGTAGTCTCTCCTGGTTGCTGCCCTAGTCTCCCTGCCACTGCTGTTCTTCTGTTGTATAAATTCACCCAGTGGTGGAGGTGCAAGCCCACGTAATATTTTGAAAATGAGGCAGGCATCTAGATAATGTAAAAAACTGTCAAAATTAAATAAGTTGTATTTAGTAGTGATATGGCAGTGGTGATAGCTGATACAGTACAGGCCAAAAGTTTGGACACACCTTCTCATTCAATGCGTTTCCTTTATTTTCATGACTATTTGCATCGTAGATTCTCACTGAAAGCATCAAAACTATGAATGAACACATATGGAATTATGTACTTAACAAAAAAGTGTGAAATAACTGAAAACATGTCTTATATTTTAGATTCTTCAAAGTAGTCACCCTTTGCTTTTTTTGATAACTCTGCAAACCCTTGGTGTTCTCTCAATGAGCTTCATGAGGTAGTCACCTGAAATGGTTTTCACTTCACAGGTGTGCTTTGTCAGGGTTAATTAGTGGAAGTTTTTCCCTTATTAATAAAAAATTGACATGTTTTCAGTTATTTCACACTTTTTTGTTAAGTACATAATTCCATGTGTTCATTCATAGTTTTGATGCCTTCAGTGAGAATCTTCAATGTAAATAGTTATGAAAATAAAAAGGAAACACATTGAATGAGAAGGTGTGTCCAAACTTTTGGCCTGTACTGTATGTTTTTGATTTCACTGAGACATCAGCTCCAGTTTCAAGTCAGCATTTAGTTTTTCTGCTCGTCCTATCTTTGCAGAAGCTGTGTCCGGTGTTAGTTTTGCTGTTCTGGATTTATTTGGTCTTGAACGTAGCACCAGTCACACATGTGTGTCTGCATCCTGATGTTTCCAGCTTCAGGCTTCAGGCAGATGGACGCAGGACGCCGGTTCAAAACCGAAGAACGGGTTGCGCCGCTTCCCTTCCCAGCCTCGGGACAGATTCAGTCACAGCGTGCCGTCGAAGCTCCCGTTGTTCGTCCAGATTACCGTCAACCGGCGCCTCAGATCGTCTCTTCGCGTCTCTCTGTGGCAGCCGAGCGCCGGCGTGACATTTTGGGGTTAAGCTGTGGGAGGGCGGGGCTCCCCCCCGCTTTGCCGCGGGACGTGATGCTCGCTGACAGGTGTCTGCCGACACCGAGCCGCCGCTCAGCCGTCATGTAGAGTTCAGCTCGCAGTGTGGACCGCCTGCCGGACGGAGAACCGACCGCTGCAAATCTGAGTTAGAGATTACAGGAATCGGATGGTTCTTCACTTAGTCTGTTGCTAACCACACAGTGGTTGATTTGTCAGAGCTATGAGGTTTATCAAGGTTATTCTGGGCTTTTGAGTTTTACATTTATTTCAGGGTCGTTCCAGACTCTTAACCATGCAACGGTTTGTTTTTCTGGCTCAAACTTTAAAATGAAACTTTTCTTTTTTTGACACTTTTGTCGCTTTTCACAATGTTTTTGTCACTTTTTTCAACATTTTTGTCACTTTTTTTAATGTTCTTTTTTTGCAATCTTTCTTCAAATCCTATAAAATTGAATTAAACACCCAAATTCAATGAAAGTAGTGAACTGATCCCTTTATTTTATTGGGAAGAGCATTGTATGGAACCATCCCCGTTATTTTTATTTGACAATTTGGTTAAAGAAAACCCCAAAATGGGTCAAATTTGACCCGAAGACAACAGAAGGTTTAAGTCTTACTCTGGATATTTGATTTCATATATTTGATCCAGGATGTTTTGGGATACCTCTACATTTTCGTGGCTATTTCTGCGCAGATTTGGGATTATTCTGTGCACGTTTATCCCACACTTGACTTTCCAGGGTTATTCCTGGCTGTGTCAAAACGACTCTATGTTCAAGCTTCTCAGTGTGAAAATGTGGTGCTTTTCTTTGTCTGTCTTTCAATTTTGGACATTTTTGTAAAGGTTGCCAAACAATTTGAAGACGTCTTTCCTCTGGCATTTTTCAGTATCATCTGACATCTTACAGAGCAGGCTGATCATTTAATAATCTCTAAAATAGTGAGCTTATTAATAGTGATAAGAAACAGACTTGTTTTTAGCAGGATGACATCACAGTTTGTCAACTATGTTGTAATCATAAAGCAGGTCACTGCTCAGGTCTGATCACGGCTCAGATCCCAAAGTGACTCACAGCAGCTCTTCTGTTGGTTAAGAAGGGTCCAAAAATGTCCTCACTGTATAAACAAATGTCCCTAATTATGAGAATATAAAGAGTGAAATATTAAAGTTTCAGTTTCAGGCGGTAACATCTCTTTTATTTAACATTTAACAGCGACTTGAGTTTACTTTGAATTTGACGCTAAGATTCAGGTTTTCGACACGTCTCAGCGATGACGATTCACTGCTGATCCCAGGTCAGATCGGCCTCAGCGCTGATGCTCATTGGTCCTGACAGCTCCCTGCTGCTGATTGGTGTACTAACCCTTCTCCTCCCCCATTTACACCCCCGGTCCCCCCCCCACATCCCCCCGTCCCCCCGTCCTTGGGGCGGTCCTCCCGCCTGATGCAGATCAGCTGAAAACCTGCTGCTTGTCATCACCCTGTCACTGTCATACGCAGAGAGACGCTGAACTTACAGTTCACATTCAGGCCATTATTTTTAGAATCACAATTTAATTTAAAGTGCTCATATTATTCTTTTTGGCTTTTTCCCCTTTCCTTTATTGTGTTATATATCTTTTTTTGTGCATGTAATAGGTTAATAAAGTGAAAAAGCCCAAAGTCCACCCCAAAGGGACTTACCATCTCCAACAGCAGACGCGTAACTATCGGTAAGCGGTGCTTACGGGCCCGGACCAATCAGGGGCCCGCATCACTGGAAGATATTGATTGACAGCAGGGGCCCCCTATCGCATTTTCATTACTCGCGACAATCCCAGCAGTCCCATGTGCAGCCACTGACCAAGCGGGAGTGAGAACGGGTCAAATTAATTTCCTCGATTCTGTTATGAAGACGAGACGTGTGTGTGACATTTACCAACAAAACGTACAGCGAAAGACCATGCAACACTTTTCAGACCGTCCTGCCAACCTGTAGGCTATACATTTTTACATCAATGTTCGTGTACGCTGTAGCGTTTTTTCACTTTAAAGTCACCGAAGCTGCTGTTTCAATACTGTTGTGTGTGTGTGTGTGTGTGTGTGTGTGTGTGTGTGTGTGTGTGTGTGTGTGTGTGTGTGTGTAACACATATGTTCATATTTGATTCATTCAATAAATTATTATTTTTTTGTCTTAAATCCACCAGCCATTTTCCTATTATAGCAACATTTGCCGCATCCTGAGCCTTTTTGTTAAGGTTCCTAGGAAGTCTCAGCCCAGAGTAATTCATTAGGAATAATTATTATTCGTCCCAAAACAAGTTTCACTGTCTTATGCAACTTCATTGCAACAAACTTTTATCGCAATTTTTTTTTACAAAAGCTCCCGTGAAATCAGGCATTTTGGGCCGCAACAATCTCAAAAACAATCTCTCCGACTGACTTGCAAATAATTGTTTTTTTTGTTGTTGTGATGCGCGTAAGCTACTCCTTATTTTGTCAGTCATCTCATCTCTTACAGGCTGTGTCTCTATGATCCTATCCAGTCTTATTCATGGTAGCCTACTCGTGGACATTGCGCCGTCATCACGTGCTGTAGTAGGGGGGGCCGCCTTGATAATCCTGCATAGCGGGGGTTAGGGTTGGCTCGTTACGCCACTGTCCAACAGAAAACACTGTTCCAAAACTGCTCCAAACAGCTCTATTGTAGTCCAGCCTTTACTTCAGAGACAAACGTGGCCACTTTATAACACACGTTATAATGCTCGCCTAGCTGCTAGCGTGGCCCGCCCTCATACTCTGCTTCTGACTGGCTAGTAGTCCTTACCTAGGTACTGTCAGGGCACGCCCTCATACTCTGCTTCTGACTGGCTAGTAGTCCTTACCTAGCTACTGTCAGGGCACGCCCTCATACTCTGCTTCTGACTGGCTAGTAATCCTTACCTAGGTACTGTCAGGGCACGCCCTCATACTCTGCTTCTGACTGGCTAGTAGTCCTTACCTAGGTACTGTCAGGGCACGCCCTCATACTCTGCTTCTGACTGGCTAGTAGTCCTTACCTAGCTACTAAGCATGTGCGACTCCCAACAAAGATGGAACAGAAGTGTGATCCCTCGGGCGCCCGGATAGCTCAGTTGGTAGAGCAGCGCCCATAGATAGAGGTTTACTCCTCAAAGCAGTGGGCCCGGGTCCGACTCCGACCCTTGCTGCGTGTCATTCTCTCTCCCCTTTCACGTCTTCAGCTGTCCTGTCAAAAATAAAGGCCGAATATGCCCCCCCAAAAAAGAAAAGAAGTGCGATGCCTCACTCTGTAGCTAAAATAGAGAGCTCAACACACAGGGTGAAAAGAGGAGCTGCCGCAATGTGCAGTACAACAAAAATATGGTGTTTTCTGAAAATTAAACTAAACCCATAAACCTATTCTGATATAACCTCTAAATACAATTATGAAGCTGAAAATGAGCATGATATGAGCACTTTAAGGGGATAGTTCACCGTTTTGGGAAACTGAGAGTGAGATGAAAGAAGAGATCTCATGTCTGTGTGTTTACGGAGCTGGAGTTGGGACATGGATAGCCTAGACTGGAAACAGGAGGAAACAGCTAGCCTGACTCTGTCAAAAGAACCTCTTGGAGCTCACTAATTAACGCGCTGTATCCCAATATTAATTATTCTTCTTACAGTACTTCTATTTGAGGGATAATTAGTCAACAAATTAAGTTTTGAAATTATGGATCCCATAATTCGTAAGAGAATGTAAACAGGATGTATAAGATACGATAGATAGATAGATAGATAGATAGATAGATAGATACTTTATTCATCCCGAGGGACATTTTAGACATCCAGTACAACAGACAACCATAACACAACAAACACACATACACACACATACAGTATATCTCACATATATAAAAATCACTCACAGAAATTTAAGGAGTTAACCGTTTGTGAAGTGATTACATAATAGGGTACGCTGTGGGCTATGACTTTGAGGAGTTAGGCGCTGAGGATTTTAACTCTCTTAAAAATGTCTGGTTGCTATGGTTACCTGCTGTTTAATAGAGCAGTGGCTTGAACAGCTGATTTTTAAAGTGAACACATGATATGATTTGAGCAGCCAGTCAGAGAGCAGGATCTAGATGATTTAAATCATTAGTTTGGTATTAGTTTTTTTTATTTTTTTTAAAACAAATTAAAGGTGCTGTGGGTAGGATTGTGAAGATCCAGGACTCAGCCAAAAAATTTGAACATCGACAACTCCTCAGTCCCTCCCCCCTTTCTGCCAAGGCCCAAAACGGTCTCCTAAGCCCCTCCCCCCACAAGGGAGAGTGAATGCGTGTGCATGAGCAGTGATTGACACCCCCCTTGACCCTGATTGGTGCATCTGAACAGGGAGCTGTAGATTTTAGCAAATCTCACTCCAGGCTGCAGGTGGAGCCAGAGGAGCCGGATTTTTTTTTTAATGACCTGCTTCATGTAGTTCTACTGGAACATAGGGTCAGTTTCAGCAAATATGACAGAAAGTTAGTTTTATAAGTCTTACCTACTGCACCTTTTAAAATGAGCAGAACAAAAACTTAATTTATTATCTCAAGATGGACAAATATCAGCAACTCTCAGCTTCTGTGTGATGTTTAATTTAACCCTCCTGTTGTCCTCGGGTCAGATCGGACCCATTTTGAAAAAGTTTCCATATCAGAAATTTGGGTTTCTTTTAACCAAATTGGATGGTTCGCTACGAGCCATCGCTCTTCACAAGTAAAATAAATGCTCAGTTCACTTCTTTCATTGGATTTGGGTGTTAATTCAATGTAATAGCATTTCAATCAGGAGAGACTTCGTTGCAGATATGCAAAAATGTATTATACAAATGCATGATACAAACATGTACAGTCTTTGGAGATTAGACTCCATCATTATAAAATGATATAAATATTTAGGGGGTTAGAAAGCCAGAAGCTGATCCCCCCCCCCCGACGGAGTCTAGACACTGATGGTGGTGTGAGGAACCCGAATATCGAACCGAGGAGCCGATGGCATTCTTGCCCAGAGGAGGAACCAGGAGCCGTGGAAGATGAAGACTGGAGGAGCAAGGGGAGGAGGGGGGTGGTGCTCTTAGCCTAAATGACAACTGAGCAGCAGAGAGAGAGACAGGTTTAAAACAGGGATGACATGCTGTGATTGGCTCGTGAAATTTCGAGGCTGCTTCTGATTGGTTAGATGAATGTGAACGCCTCTAACAGCTGTTCAGTTTAGCAGAGAGAGAATGGGATTAGGGTTAGAAGTCTTCCTGGAAGAATTTACGCTGAGCTCCATTTGGAGAACTGAGTCACACTAACCGTCCGTAGAGATCAAGCCGCTTCGTCGTGGCCTTTTCCTTTAAAGCGACCTGTGACCTGCGCTCATTTAAAAACGCATCATTAGGAGAAGAAGACGAGAGCGAGCCGCCACCGTTTCCCTTCGACTAGCTAAATTAAGAGCCAAATATAGAGCGAGCAGAGCTGTGGCATTTCAATGGCATTTCAGTTTGTTCTCCGGGGTAAAAACACTTTTTAATACCTTCAGCAACAATCCTGCAGACTGACTCAGATCAGGTTTATTCATCGGAGACGTTAACGGGTTCGTTCCGGTGACATATGAGCTGCAGGCAACGCGCACAGAAAGGAGTCCACTCATGGAACAGGGAGAGACAGAGAATGTATGTATTTAGCAGAACCAGGGCAATTTATTTCCTTTTTAAAATGCCTGCTGGGGGTGATTTCATTGTAGCATTAGGAGAGTTTAAATTACTTCTGGTAGCATTTCCACATTATTTGCTTTTTAGAGAAAATGAGATGCAAAAAAATAAACACCAAACTCTGTCTCCAGAAAGTTACATTTATATACGACTGCAACTTTGTAGCAAACAACGTTTGACCGATTTTGTTTTTGTCATCATCATGATCACCTTTTAAATCAGTGTTTCTCAAATGGGGTTACGTGTACCCCAATAGGTACTTTGGAGGACTGCAGGGGGTACGTGAGCATTTTTTTCACTATTTTCAATCTGTTCTTGCCTTCCTTCCTCCCTTTCTTTTTGCTACTGTCTTTCTTTCTCCAAGTTTGTCGAAATTTTTGTTCGACATTTTTCAAGTTTCTTGTCACTTTTTTCAAAGTTTGTCTTCCGTCTTTCTACTGTGTTTTTTTTTTTTTTTTTTTTTTTTTACAAGTCTGTCACTTTTTACAAAGTTTTTGTCGCTGTTTTCTAAGTTTTTGATACTATTTTCCTAGCCTGGTTGACACCAGACTCTTCTCAGCTGTAACTGAGAGTGGGTCTGGGGAAGCTTCATTCACAGCCCATTTCCAAAGGTGCGTCGCCAACGGACGCCGCTCAAATGTCTCTGGACGCAATTGGATAGTCCTTTACGGAAGAGGTTTAGGGCCACTGGTGAAATTTTGTTTTGAGTTCTGACTTAATTCTCAGAATTCTGACTTTAAACTCAGAATTCTGACTTTAATCTGACTTTAAATTGAAAATTCTGGCTTTATTCTCAGAATTCAGAAAGTCAGAATTCTGAGAATAAAGTCAGAATTCTGAACTCAAATAAGGTTTTCACCAGTGGCTCTAATCCTCTTCCGTAGTCTTTCAACCAATCAGACCACCAATCTGGGTGAGGTGGCAGCGGCAGTGGCATCAGCGGGTCGCTTGCGCTTTGGTAGAATGTAAACAAAAAGCTGCTCGTCGTCGCCGCGCCATCGTCATCCTGTAAATCCCGCCTCAACGGTTGTGATTGGTGTAAATCGGTTGTGATTGGTGTAAATCGGTTGTGATTGGTGTAAATCCCGCCTCAACGGTTGTGATTGATGTAAATCGGTTGTGATTGGTGTAAATCGGTTGTGATTGGTGTAAATCCCGCCTCAACGGTTGTGATTGATGTAAATCGGTTGTGATTGATGTAAATCGGTTGTGATTGATGTAAATCGGTTGTGATAGGTGTAAATCCCGCCTCAACGGTTGTGATTGGTGTAAATCGGTTGTGATTGGTGTAAATCCCGCCTCAACGGTTGTGATTGGTGTAAATCGGTTGTGATTGGTGTAAATCGGTTGTGATTGGTGTAAATCCCGCCTCAACGGTTGTGATTGGTGTAAATCCCGCCTCAACGGTTGTGATTGGTGTAAATCGGTTGTGATTGGTGTAAATCCCGCCTCAACGGTTGTGATTGGTGTAAATCCCGCCTCAACGGTTGTGATTGATGTAAATCGGTTGTGATTGGTGTAAATCCGCCTCACGGTTGTGATTGGTGTAAATCCCGCCTCAACGGTTGTGATTGGTGTAAATCGGTTGTGATTGGTGTAAATCCCGCCTCAACGGTTGTGATTGGTGTAAATACCGCCTCAACGGTTGTGATTGGTGCCTCGATTTGGAAAAATTGGAAATGGGCTTGAATGGGCTCTTGGCCAGACTGACTTGCAGAGCAAATCTCAAATTTGCCGGAAATTCGTCAGGGTTTTCCCAGGCTACTATTTTCCATCTATTCTATTCTTGCCTTATTTCCTTCTTTCTACCGACATTTTCCATGTTTTTACTGTTTATTTTTTGTTTAGTTTTTATTGCCTTTTTTTCATCAGCATTTAAATTTTTTTCAGTCACATGGCTGTTGTTTCGTAAATCTATCGCTGGTCAGGGGGTACTTGGCTTAAAAACACAATTCCAATGGGGTACATTATTGAAAAAAGTTTGAGAACCACTGTTTAAATAACCCAACAACAACGTGAAATTAAACTTCTCCTGCGGGATAGAGTAAAGTTTATGCAACTTTATACCTCTACTTCACTACATCTCAGAGGTCAGTATTATTGTTTGTTTTTACTCCACTACATTAATCTGACAGCTTTAGTTACTTTTCAGATGACAGTTTTTCCTCCCGTTCCTGTCCAGTGAGAACCCCGTATCTCCAGATGCGTTGATGTTGAATGTTTGTGATGAGTACTTTTACTTAAAGTACATTAAGTAGCCTACCTTATGTTGATAATACGTTTACTTCATTAAGCTTTTGAATGCAGAACCTTAACTAGTAGTGGAGCATTTTCACAGTGATATTAGTACTTTTCTGTCAGTAAATGATCTTAATTCTTCCTCCACCTCTCCCTCTTGGCGGTCTAAAAGTAAAGAAGAATCCAGAGACATTTAGTTATTGTGTTAATGTCTTGCCTTTATTGCCTTCATTGATAGGACAGATTAAGACAGAAAAGTGGGGACCGAGCCTCCGCACATGGGGCGCACGCTCAACCAGGTGAGCTAACCAGGCACCCTGACAGCTATAGTTACTTTTGAAATTAGGATATACCAAACAAAATGTGATCCGTTTATGAAGTATGATCCATTGTTGCAGGTTAAACAAAGTACTCCTAATGAGCTCCATCGGGACCCACAACAACGCAGAATTTTGTACTTTTTACTACAACTACTGTTATTCTAGTACCACCAAAGTCCTTCAAGCTTTAAA